>NC_090767.1:12883944-12995260 GCF_036898095.1 Palaemon carinicauda
ATATATATATATATATATATATATATATATATAATAAATAGCTTGAATCTCAGGTTAGATTTTAAAAGAGGAAGCAAATAACACAAAAAATCTAAATTGGGGGCTGAGAAGGGGACATATGCAGAGGAGGATTAAATCCCACGATTTATAAGAAAATCGAAGATGTGTATTTCACAATGAAATTTCGCTAATCTATTTGAATTAGCGAAGATTTGGCGAAGGGAATGTGTCTATGGCTTCCTTTGTCACATTGTTTCGATCTTTCTCCCTGTTCTCCCCAGTGTTTCTCTTAACTGTATCCAGTAATAATGCATGCGATATTCACAGTTTAGTATCGCATTTATAATTAAAAACATAGAGAATTACTGTATAATTTTATGCATTGTTTACATTCAAATCAGCTGATCAACCCTGCCTAGTCTGTCATTTTCCTCAATTTTCGGATCAAATAAACGGATTTTGAGCGAAGCGAAAAATCTATTTGTTCCAACACGGAGTACTTACCTCGAACTACTTTCTTAGGAGTATCTGGGATTCTCCTCCCAACCGACAAGATTTTTGGGTAGTTTCCCCTATCTCCGTTTTCTCTACTGGGTCCCTCCGTGGCGGATGGACACTCAGCCTGAGGCGAGCCGGGTCAGTGTGCGAGAGCATGGACCTAGGTCTCTATCGTCAGTAAGCTTCTGGTCGCGGCGCTGTTCACATCTCGCCGCTCTCTCTCTCACATCTCTTCCGACCCCTTATGTTACCACGTGGTTCCTTCGTGTTTCCCCCGTGCTCCCTTCCCTTTGTGCCACCTTTATCCACATCCTTCCTCGGTGTCTTGTGTTGCTTGGTGTTCCGTGCATGGCGTTATGGATTCCCAACTCCGTTGTCCCAGGCCTAAGGCTGGTAAGTCCTGCGGTGTGTGGCTCTCGAGGCCGGAGGTAGATCCGCATACGTTGTGCTCCACAAGCAGGGACAGTGTGCGTTCCCCGTCGACCACGTGTTCGGAGTGTGCTTCCTGGTCCGAGGTTCAGTAGGCCCTGTACGCCACGAAGAGGAAGAAAGTGGCGAAGCGGTCCCCGAAGAAGGTAGGCGCCTCTACCCCTCTGGTTTTCTCCGGCCGCCCCGTCGGAGCGGGGTTCACCGTCTCCTTCCCCTACCCTGAGTAGGGGACGCGGTAAGTCCGTTGCGGGGAAACGGCCCATTGCTGTTCCCCATGAGTCGTGCCTTTCGACTTCAAGACAATCTTTCCATGGTCTTTAAGACCTAAGAGACCTATGACATTACTGCTATATGTCATTTCTGCTAATCATATACTATGTTAGTGCTTCCTGCCCCCTACAAGGAAGAGTCAAGCTAGACTCAGGAAAAGTCTCGAAGTTGCATATTGTACGTAACCTATCTAGCATTCAAAAGAGACATGCAGGTCTCAGAGTATGTCGTTAGCCGAAGTTTGTATCAAGTATTGGAACAAGTTACATCTAGCTAGAAAGGTTTGTATAAATGTAGGAACAAAGATATTACTTTTGTTCAACTATATCATGCAGAATAAAGGGTTTCAAGAAATGCTCACATATAGGCTTTATTAGAAATGCTTACGGCGAAATAAGAGGCACAAAACCATTAGACATTTATTGACAAGCAATAAATAAAGATCAGCATACATGTATCGCAATGTAAAAACTGCAATTGAAAACTCATTTCAATAACATAGACAAGATGACATAAACAGAAATGCTTGTTTTATCTGAAAAAGGAAACTTTGCCACCACACATGTAAATTTCCGTTTAGAAATTCTAATGTCTTTCTGAGAATCCATCTATTTACACTTGTGTAAGAAACACATGGCACTAGTGTTCAGTCTATGTTACATCACCTTAGAATATTGGAACAGTCCATAATGTCACCGGGATGACAATGCACTACTTATGTTGTGCTCTAAAGTGCCAACAAGCACACCCTTTGAATCAAAGTCCCATATAATTCACTGTTCCTCGCAGCACTAAGCGGCAGGTTTTAGCACACTACCTGCCGCTACCACGAAACGCTTAACTTCCTGCACTTGCTTTGCATAGTGTTTGAAGAACACCCTGGATGACTTCCATACAGTAAAGACATGAAGACTCGAAGTCCATCAGCTGGAAGAAGTTCAAGGAAGAGGCAGCCTTCCTAGGATCATGACCTGCGGGTGTATAGTCAGGATCCGCTCTGCGAATGAAGTAGGTGATCTTCGCCCTTAGTTGTTTTGGTGACAGGTTTGAACCCAATTTGTTCCAACACGGAGTACTTACCTCGAACTACTTTCTTAGAGTATCTGGGATCTCCTCCCAACCGACCAGTTTTGTGTAGTTTACCTTAGTCCCGTTTTCTATGAGGGGTAACCTCAGGTGGAGTGATACACGCCCTGAGGCTAACCCCAGGTCAGAGAGCATGCTTGCTCAGGTCTCGATCTACAGTAAGTTCTCTGGTCGCATCGCGATAACATCTCGACGCTCTCTCCTTACCCAGTGCAACCCTTTGTGTCCCCGACCCCCCTTTTGTGTCACGTGGACCCATTGTGTTCATTCTATACCCTTTTCTACCCTTATCCTCTGTGTTCGTCGTGTAGGGGCAGCTTATGTTCTACAGCCATGTGTTCGGAGTGCGAGTCCTGGAACGAGTTGCAGTGGGTGCGCTTCGGTACCAAGAAGAAGAAGGCGTCCAAGAGGTCACACAGGAAGACGAGCCTTTCCTCGCCGCTTACTTCTCCCGATACCTCGTCAAATGGAGCTTCTCAGCCACCTTCCCCTACCCAGAGTAGGGGACGAGGTAAGTCAGTTGTGGGGAAGAGGCCCATTGCTCTTCCCCAGGAGTCTGAGTGGGTGCGGTATAGCACCAAGAAGAAGTAGGCGACGAAGAGGTCGCCTAAGAAGCCTAGCGTCCCTTCCTCCCTTTCTTTGCCGGGCGTCTCGTCTGACAGAGCTTCCCTACCACCCTCCCTCCCCTACCCAGAGTAGGGGACGAGATAAGTCCGTTGCGGGGAAGAGGCCCGCGGCCCTTCCCCAAGAGTCTGATCTTCAGGATAGTGGGGTTGTGGGGTCGTTCCAGACGAGTGAGGGGCGGGAGTGTGTATGGGAGACGGATTCCTGGTGCAAGCAGGCCACGTCTCCTCTGATGACCCCATGTGGAGGAAAAATGTCCCTAATTCTTCTCCAGCCTCTTTGGCGTGTTTTTCAGTCACTTCTGCAGCCGAGGACGTCGCCGAGAAGGCGCATTCTCTGCCGTCGGACCCCATTGCGTGGGTTCCCCCCCAAGACAAGGTGCTGAGGAAGCTCAGGAGACGAAGGGAGAAGTCCCGCAAGAAGTTTTCGCGTTCTCGCTCCCCCTCGAGGTCGCACCACGAGAGTCGGCGCTCAAGATCCCCCAAGAGCAGTGAGTGGGTAGTGGTTCACTTCGACAGGCTGCTGGAGCTAGCTGCGGCGCCGGGCCCTTCAAGTTGGCGTCTGAAGACGAGCTCCCGGATAGATACACCTCTGGCAGCAGCGGCACCCGACGGAGGGACCATCACGGCAGGTTCCAGTCGACAGGCATAAGTCCACGAAGGTTCCGGCTCTATCCGCCCAGCGGAGAGAGTTGCCCCTTCGGTCTGGCAGCCGAGTCCTGACCTCCAAAGGCCACCTAGCTCGTCACGAGCGCAGCCCTCGGCTTTCCTTACCGGCAGGCCTGCAGATACGAGAACCTCCGGAAGAGTTGTTGGACCCAGGACGGAGGCCCCCGTTCCGACGGCGATGCCCGTCCTTCGACGTGAACCCCGCCGACCCTACAGCAGGCTCTGGCAGACCGGCATAAGTCCGCGAGGGTTCCGACTCCTTCCACCCAGTGGAGAGTCGCCCTCAACGGGCAGGCCCGCAGATACGAGAACCTCCAGAAGAGTTTGACCCAGGACGGAGGCCCCGTTCCGACGGCGATGCCCGTCCTTTGACGTGAACCCCGGCGACCCTACAGCAGGCTCTGGCAGACCGGCATAAGTCCACGAGGGTTCCAACTCCTTCCGCCCAGCGGAGAGTCGCCCCTTCGGTCTGGCAGCAGTGTCGCAGCCTCCAAGACTTCGACAGCCAGGTCTCGGTCGACAGGCATAAGCCCGCGAAGGTTCCGACTTCTCCCGCCCAGCGGAGAGAGTCGCCCCTTTGGACTGGCAGCCTTGTCCCGGCCTCCGGTTCTTCGATGGCCCGCCCTGAACGAAGGAACCAACCAGCCAGCACGGGGAAGCCCGTGGCTCCATCTTTCCAGCGGAGGTAGCCGCTGGCTCGACCCAGCAGCATGACATCCATACCCGGTACCACGACAGCTCCATTCAGGCTTCGTGGTCAACCGCTGGTATACCAGGGTACTTACACCCCACGGATTCCCCGGGAGGGGGTAGACCCATGACGGCTACCTCCGTCCCAGTGGCTTCATCCGTGATGGAGATAGCCACTCCATTGTCCCGGCCAGCCCCATCCAAGCATTGGAGGTGGCCGCTGACACACCCATGACGGCTACCTCCGTCCCGGCGGCTCCATCCGTGATGGAGCCAGCCGTGCCATCGTCCCGGCCAGCCCCATCCAAGCATCGGAGGCGGCCGCTGACATGGCAGGGTACTTAAACCCCACGGATTTCCTAGGGAGGGGGTAGACCCATGACGGCTACCTCCGTCCCAGTGGCTACATCCGTGATGGAGATAGCTGCTCCATCGTCCCGGCCAGCCCCATCCAAGCATTGGAGGTGGCTGCTGACACCCATGACGGCTACCTCCGTCCCGGCGGCTCCATCCGTGACGGAGCCAGCCGTGCCATCGTCCCGGCCAGCCCCATCCAAGCATCGGAGGGGGCCGCTGACATGGCAGGGTACTTAAACCCCACGGATTTCCCGGGGAGGAGGTAGACCCATGACGGCTACCCCCGTTCCTGACGGCTCCATCCGTGACGAAGGCAAAGTGGTTTTCCCCCTAGCAAGTCGAACGGGGCTATTGCCTCTCCAGTGCCTGCCTCAGTGGCCGCTGGCGAGAGACCCCCGCACCTTTGCCCAGTGCCTATTCAGCTCCGTCCGCCCGTCGGATGTAGAAGTTGGCCCACGTAATCTTTCCCTTGCCTTGCCCCCCGTAGGGGAGCTTCGACTCCTCAGTTAGCCTTCAGACCCTCCTACTCGGGCTCCAGGAGAGGGCGTTCAGGCCGCGGCTCTCGAAGGAGTTAGGAGGGGAGGCCCCCTACTCCTGCCGGCGCCTCAGGTGGGGGGATGCCTCAAACGATCTTGGCAAGCATGGCGGGACCACGGAGCGGATCCGTGAACCGTAACAGTACTAAAGGAGGGGTACAGGCTGCCCTTCCTAGCGTACCCCCACCTCGGATCTCAGATTAACAGGCGGAGTGGTTGGCACCCAAGGACCCCTTGAGAGTAGCAGTATTGCAGGAAGAAGGCTTGCTGGCGAAAGGGGCAGTAGAACCAGTCGAGAAACCGAGTCCAGGGTTCTAAACAGGCTCTTTCTGGTGGAGAAGGCGACAGGGTTCTGGAGACCGGTCATAGACCTTTCAGCCCTCAATAATTCGTGTGCAACACCAATTTCAAGATGGACACTCTGAAGTCAGTCCTAGCGACCTTGAAGGAGGAGGACTTCATGAGGTCCATAGGCCTCAAAGACATCTACTTCCAGGTCCCTGTTCATCCCTCCTACAGGAGGTTCCTAAGGGTTAAATGGAGTACCAAAACGTTGCACTTCAAAACCCTATGCCTCGGACTGTCGACAGCCCTCAGGGCTTCATGAAGGTCTTCGCAACAGTTTCAGGCTGGGCACACGAACAGGACGTCCGCCAGATTCAGTACCTAGGTGACTGGTTGTTGCTTTCAGTCTCAGAGGAAGTACTGAGGGAGCAAGGCGAGAAGCTCCTGCAGTTCTGGAACGTCTTGAGTATCATCATCAACTTGGAGAAGTCCCGGCTGATTTCCTCCACCAGGATGACCTACCTAGGGTTGGTTCTAGACTCCCGGATGGCGAGGGCCTTCCCCTCCGCGGAGAAACTGGACACCCTGAAATAGATACTCTGGCCCTTCCTGTCGGGCCAGCCCAGGAGAGCCAAGGACTGGCAAGGACTGATAGGACTCCCTGCACAAGATAATCCTGGTGTCCCCGGAGACGAAGGAAGTCCTGGGGTGGTGGCAATCGGAACGAACACCCTCCAGGGAATGCCCTTTGCTACCGACCCTCCAGAGATGCTCCTGTTCACGGACGTATCCAAGGAGAGCTGGGGTGCCCATCTTCTCACCAAAACGGCAAAAGGTAAATGGGAAGTCGAGGAGACGAACCTGCACATATACGTGCTGGAGATGAGGACCGTACAAAGAGCGTGCCTAGAGTTCGTCCATCTACCCCGGGGGAGCTCCGTGGCTCCGGGGTGCGACAACACCACGGTGGTGGCCTACGTGAAAGAGCAAAGAGGACTGAAGTCGAAGGAACGGTGCAGTCTCACGAGGGAGCTCCTAGAATGGGCTGAAGTGGAACAAATGAATTTTTCAGCCAGGTTCTCTCCGGGGAAGAGGAACGTCCTGGCCGACGGCCTCAACAGGATGGGTCAAGTGGTAGGGCCCGAGTGGTCCCTACACCCAGAAGTGGTCTAAACCCTCTTCCTGAAGTGGGGCTCGCCGGCGATAGACCTCTTCGCCACGAGACTAAACGCACAGCTCCCCGTGTTTTGTTTTCCTGTGCCAGATCCAGCAGCAGCGTTCGAGGACGCCTTCCAATGAGACGGACGGCCAATCTGTGGGTGACTTTGGTAGAGCCCTGGTGGCCAGAGAGAGAGTGGTTCAGGGATCTAAAGGAACTGGCACGCTTTCCACCTGGGCCACTTCCAAACAGACCAGACCTTCTCCGGCAGCCTCACTTCCAGAGGTTCCACAAAAACCCTTGGTCCCTCCTACACGCATGGAGGTTATCGAGCGTCTCCTGAAAAAGGAAGGATTTCCGTCGAGGACGGCATCAAGGATGTCAGGGTACCTGAGGCGTTCGTCAGTCGAGGTGTACCAGGCGTAGTGGGCTACCTTTTCTAAGGGGTGCTCCTCGAAGAACATCAGGCCGTTAGGGGCCTCCATTCATGAGATAGCAGACTTCCTGGTCTATCTCAGGGACGAAGTGGGCATGTCCATCCCAAGTCTTCCTTCTGAAGGACATAGACCTGGATGCCTCCAGGTAGATCTTGACGCTCTTCAAGAGCTTCGAGCAGTCTTTTTTCCCCTCAAGCCGTTAGAGTGCCCCAGGGGGATGTGGCTAGGGTACTTGAAGATGCTTTTGGAACCTCCCTTCGAGCCTCTAAAAGACATTCTAGACAAGGAGCTCACCCTCAAGGCAGTCTTTTGTTTAGATCTGGCATCAGCAAAGAGTAGGTGAGATTCTTGGCCTGTCGTATGAGATCTCACACTCGGAGGGCTGGCGAGAAATGACTTTCAGATTCTTACCCTCCTTCGTAGCCAAGACTCAGAATCCAGCTGTTTGGGACCCCAAACTTGAAGGGTTCTCAGTGCCAGCTATCCCTCGCTCGGACAACCCGAGGGACTTGCTGCTGTGACTTGTCAGGGCAGTATGGCAGTATTTAGAGAGGACAGCTAGACTTCATCCCGAGATCAAGAGTCTGTTCATTTTCCTCGGGACTGTGAAGAAGCCAGTCTCTAAGAACACTTTCTCATTCTGGATAAGGCAAGTGATCGTCAGGCCCTACAGTATTGCAGAGGTCCCCTTTCCAGGAAAGCCCAGACCCCACGACATTAGGGGTCTAAATACTTCTTTGGCGTTTGAGAAAAACATGGCAGTGGGGCAAAATCCTGAGGGTAGATACTTGGTCTAACCAGTAGACCTTTACGGCTCACTACTTGAAGGGCTACTTGATAAAGTCCCTGGCCGGGTTCTCGCTCGGTCCCATCATTTCCTCGCTCCAAACGGTTTAAAGGTGTAGCCCCAGTGGTAACTGCGGGTAGTAAGTCCAAGAGACACAGGTTCCTTCCTGAACCCCCTTGTTCTTCCTTCCCCTATTCCCTTACCAGAAACGTCTCGGGTAGCCCCCTGAAACTGCCATGGGATACACTATCATTGGAAGGACATGTCTCCTAGAATTCTTGCAGAAGTGAGTTACTTAGACACTAGGATGGTTTTTTGCGTAGTTTTCCCTATTTTCTCGTGTTTTCTTTGAGGTTAGCAGAACCTAGTCTCCTACCTAGGTTCCTCTTCTATTCTCGTCACGGTCTCTAGGTCCTGAAGGACACTCCCACCTCCTAAGGTATAAGTCCCCTAAGAAAGTAGTTTGAGGTAAGTACTCCGTGTTGGAACAAATCACAAATTTTAAGTAATTTGTATTTTTCCTAACAGTAGTTACCTCGAACTACTTTCGGGTAATGGCCCACCCATCCTACCTCGAGTGTTTTGCTAGGACTTCATAGATACCTAAGCTATCAAGAACTTACTGGAGATCGAGACCTGAGCAAGCATGCTCTCTGACCTTGGGTTAGCCTCAGGGCGTGTATCACTCCACCTGAGGTTACCTCTCATAGAAAACGGGACTAAGGTAAACTACACAAAACTCTGGTCGGTTGGGAGGAGATCCCAGGTACTCCTAAGAAAGTAGTTCGAGGTAAGTACTGTTAGGAAAAATACAATTTTCAATATTAATCTTACCCGATGATCATGTAGCTGTCAACTCCGTTGCCCGACAGAAATCTAAGGTCGGGATACGCCAGCGATCGCTATACAGGTGGGGGTGTACACAACAGCGCCATCTGTGAGTAGGTACTCAAGTACTTCTTGTCAACAAGAACTCAACTTTTCCTCTGTCGTGCCACCGGCAAGACCTACTTGGATACGCTGTTGATTCTGGAGTTGTTGTTCACGTTTTGGTGATGTATTCACTCTAGAGTTTAGCCTTCGCTATTCAGGAAGCTTTATCTTTAGCTTAGCAAGCTTTTGGAATTAATTTGGATTAATTGTTAACGAACTTTGCTAGATTTTGGAATTCCCCCTTGACTACTTCTACAATTCAAGATGTCTGACCAGTCTCAAGTCCCTAAGTACAGGCAGTGTAGCGTTAGGGCTTGTGCTAGGCGTCTTCCGAAGGCCTCTATAGATCCTCACACCGTTTGTTCCAATTGTAGGGGTAAATCCTGTCAATTGGAAGATCGATGTGGGGAATGCGCTGGGCTTTCGGAATTCGATTTTAACGAATTCCTTAAAAATGCACGTAGGTTAGAGAAGGAGAGAATCAGGAGGAGTTCTTCTCGCTCTGTGGATTTTTCCTCTCCCCATGCCCCTCAACCTTTTCCTTCCCCTGTAGTGGTGACTCCCGAACCTGCTACTAGTGCTCAGCCATCCATGGCGGATATGATGCGTGCCATTCAGGCTCTCGGTGACAGAGTGGAGTCATTGGCTAATGACCGTAATCAGCTTTTGGCAGATGTCAAAGAGCTGAAAGCGAAAAGTGCAGTGGGAAGTGTTATCAGTGCTAGTGATGTGAAAAGTGTCAGTGTCAGTGTTGCGCATGAGGGTACATCTGTGCGTGCCAGTCGTCCTCCCAGTCCGGGACCTCTTGCAAGCTCCCAAGCCCAGGGGAGAAGCAATGTCGAAGGACCAAAGGGTTCGGCAGGCCTTGATCAGCGCACAGATGTATCCTCAGTGGTTGCGGACGTATCTGTCAGAGATCGTCCCATCCACAAACAGACGAATGAGCCCTTACATTCCTCGTCTGTGGAAGAAGTTTCCAGGAGGAGACGATGGACCAAGGTTTCACGACCGCTCAAGCGTAAGGTCCCTTCCGAGCGAGTCCAACGGCCCAGGTGTAGCCACTGGGTCAGTTCGGACTCGCCGCAGTCTTCCGATGACTGCACACCTCCCAAGAGAGGTAGAGTGGTTCCACAACAGGCTACTGCTCCGTCTGTTGCTGCTCCAACCACGGTAGACCCTAAGTGGTCCATGCTGCAGACTATGCAGTCTCAGCTTGCTGCATTCATGCAGGAGTATCATGCTGAGAAGGTTGACACTGCACCTGTTAACCTACAACCCGCCGAGGTTGTGCGCTCAGCAGATACTGCGGCTGCCTGCTCCCACACTCCACCTGTGAGAGCTCCACCACCGATGCGCAGTCCACTCTGCCAGACGCATGTTCTTGCCGCACCATCCGTTGACATGCGTGAGCTACCGCATCAGCAGTGGGAAGGTGCTGTAGAGCTGCCGGGTTCTGACTCTATGCGGCATGCTCCGCAACCCATGCGGCATGCTCCGCATACCATACAGCATGCTCCGCAACCCACCGCAACCCCTCCCACGCACCAGCACTCTGCTTTTGTTGTTGCCAGCTCGCAGACTGACCAGCAGCGGCATGATGTTGGATCCGCAGCAGCTACGCATGCACCCGTACTGCCGGATTCAGCCGTTCAGCTTTCTGCTCTGCCTTTGCCACTTCCTACTCAGCTTTCGGATGATGGAGTATCAGATGACGAAGCTGCACATTTGGATGAACCGCACTCCGACTTTGAAGGGCCCAAGTCTACGCCTCCCTCCTTAGACTTTCGTAAAGTCCTTGCCTTGTTCAGGGACTTGTATCCAGAGCAGTTTGTGTCTGCAACCCCTCGCTCTCCTCCCTCCGAGTTTGCTCTGGGCATGCAGTCTGCTGCTCCTGCCTTCACCAAGCTTGTTCTCGCATGATCATCTAAGAGAGCTTTGAGGGTTATGGGAGAGTGGTTGCATTCCAAGAAGCAACTGGGAAAGACTGCTTTCATCTTTCCGCCTTCCAAGCTTGCTTCCAAGTCGAGCGTCTGGTATGCCATGGGAGAGGAACCCGGCTTGGGAGTTCCTGCCTCTGCCCAGGGCGACTTCTCAAGTCTGGTTGACTCTCTCCGCAGGTTGGCTATGAGACGATCGAAGATCTGCTGGTCCTTTTCTGACATGGATCATCTGTTGAAGGGAGTCTTTCGTGCCTTCGAGATCTTCAACTTCCTCGATTGGTGTTTGGGAGCCTTAAGCAGGAAGACTTCCCCTTCGGATAAGGACTCTGCCATGCTGATCATGTCTAGCATGGACAAAGCCATTCGGGATGGGTCTGGTGAACTTGCGGCTTCGTACGTGTCGGGAGTGCTTAAGAAGAGAGAACATCTTTGCTCCTTCTTATCGGCTGGTATCACTCCTTGCCAGAAGTCAGAGTTGTTGTTTGCTCCTCTCTCCAAGTGTCTGTTTCCGGAGGAGCTGATCAAGGGGATGGCTGCCTCACTTCTCCAGAAGGATACCCATGATCTTATGGCATCTTCCGCACGTAAGGCTAAAACCTTACCTTCCGTGCCTAGACCCTTCCGCCCTGCAGCAGTAGACACACCTGCAACTAGGTTCATCCCGCCCTTTCGTGGCAGAACCTCCAGCAGAGGAGGTACCCGTGCCGACAGTCACCGTGGCAAATCCAAGAAGGGTTCCAAGTCCGCAAAAGGCAAGTTCTGACTGCCTTCCTCTTCAGACAGCAGTGGGAGCCAGACTCAAGACCTTCTGGCAAGCTTGGGAGAGCAGAGGTGCAGACGCTCAGTCTGTGAAGTGGCTAAGGGAGGGATACAGGATTCCGTTCTGCCGCAGTCCCCCTCTAGCTACATCTCCCATCAACCTCTCTCCCAACTACAAGGAGAAGGACAAGAGGCTAGCGTTGCAACAAGAGGTGTCGCTCTTGCTACAAAAGGAAGCGGTAGTCATAGTCCGGGATCATCAATCCCCGGGCTTCTACAACCGTCTCTTCCTGGTAGAGAAGAAGACAGGAGGTTGGAGACCGGTGCTGGACGTCAGTGCTCTCAATGCTTTTGTCACCAAGCAGACGTTCACGATGGAGACGACGAAGTCGGTCCTAGCAGCGGTCAGGAAGGAGGACTGGATGGTCTCGTTAGACCTGAAAGACGCGTACTTTCACGTCCCCATCCATCCAGACTCCCAACCTTTCCTAAGGTTCGTCTTTGGAAAGGTTGTGTACCAGTTCCAAGCCCTGTGCTTTGGCCTAAGCACGGCACCTCTTGTGTTTACCAGACTGATGAGGAATATTGCCAAATTCCTTCACTTGGCAGACATCAGAGCCTCACTCTATTTGGACGACTGGCTTTTAAGAGCTCCAACAAGTCGTCGCTGTCTGGAGAATCTCAGATGGACTATGGATCTGACCAAGGAATTGGGCCTCCTGGTCAATATAGAGAAGTCCCAGCTCGTCCCATCCCAGACCATTGTCTATCTAGGTATGGAGATTCAGAGTCGAGCTTTTCGGGCTTTTCCGTCGGCCCCAAGGATCAATCAAGCCCTAGAATGCATCCAGAGCATGCTGAGAAGGAACCGATGTTCGGTCAGGCAGTGGATGAGTCTAACAGGGACACTATCATCGCTGGCCCAGTTCATCGAGTTAGGGAGACTCCACCTCCGCCCCCTTCAGTATCATCTAGCTGCTCACTGGAGAAAGGACATGACGCTAGAGGCGGTCTCAGTGCCTGTTTCCAAAGAGATGAGGTCTATGCTAACGTGGTGGAAGAACAGCATTCTTCTCAAGGAAGGTCTGCCATTAGCTGTTCAGACCCCCGACCACCGTCTCTTCTCGGACGCATCGGACACGGGCTGGGGTGCGACACTGGACGGACAGGAATGCTCGGGCACGTGGAATCAGGAGCAAAGGACACTTCACATCAATTGCAAGGAGTTGTTGGCAGTTCATCTGGCCTTGATAAACTTCAAGTCCCTCCAGCTAAACAAGGTGGTGGAGGTGAACTCCGACAACACCACAGCCTTGGCTTACATCTCCAAGCAAGGAGGGACTCATTCGAGGAAGTTGTTCGAGATCGCAAGGGACCTCCTCATTTGGTCAAAAGATCGAAAGCTTTCGCTGGTAACGAGGTTCATTCAGGGCGACATGAATGTCATGGCAGATCGCCTCAGCCGGAAGGGTCAGGTCATCCCCACAGAGTGGACCCTTCACAAGAATGTTTGCAGCAGACTATGGGCCCTGTGGGGGCAGCCCAACATAGATCTATTCGCTACCTCGATGACCAAGAGGCTCCCGATGTATTGTTCTCCGATTCCAGACCCTGCAGCAGTTCACGTGGATGCCTTTCTGCTGGATTGGTCCCATCTCGACCTGTATGCGTTCCCGCCGTTCAAGATTGTCAACAGGGTACTTCAGAAGTTCGCCTCTCACGAAGGGACACGGTTGACGTTGGTTGCTCCCCTCTGGCCCGCGAGAGAATGGTTCACCGAGGTACTGCAATGGCTAGTGGACGTTCCCAGGACTCTTCCTCTAAGAGTGGACCTTCTGCGTCAACCTCACGTAAAGAAGGTACACCCAAACCTCCACGCTCTTCGTCTGACTGCCTTCAGACTATCGAAAGACTCTCAAGAGCTAGAGGCTTTTCGAAGGAGGCAGCCAGAGCGATTGCCAGAGCAAGGAGGACATCCACTCTCAGAGTCTATCAGTCTAAATGGGAAGTCTTCCGAAGCTGGTGCAAGGCGAATGCAGTTTCCTCAACCAGTACCACTGTAACCCAGATTGCTGACTTCCTGTTACATCTAAGGAACGTAAGATCCCTATCAGCTCCTACGATCAAGGGTTACAGGAGTATGTTGGCAGCGGTCTTCCGCCACAGAGGCTTGGATCTTTCCACCAACAAAGATCTACAGGACCTCCTTAGGTCTTTTGAGACCTCAAAGGAACGTCGGTTATCCACACCAGGCTGGAACCTAGACGTGGTTTTAAGGTTCCTAATGTCATCAAGATTTGAACCGCTCCAATCAGCCTCTTTTAAGGACCTCACATTAAAAACTCTTTTCCTCGTTTGCTTAGCAACAGCTAAAAGAGTCAGTGAGATCCACACCTTCAGCAGGAACATAGGTTTTACATCTGAAACGGCTACATGTTCCTTGCAGCTCGGTTTTTTGGCTAAAAACGAGCTTCCTTCCCGTCCTTGGCCTAAGTCGTTCGAGATCCCAAGCCTGTCCAACTTGGTGGGGAACGAACTAGAGAGAGTACTTTGCCCAGTAAGAGCTCTTAAGTACTATATAAGACGGTCAAAGCCATTACGAGGACAATCAGAAGCTTTATGGTGTTCTATCAAGAAGCCTTCTCTACCGATGTCTAAGAACGCAGTTTCTTACTACATCAGGCTTCTGATTAGAGAGGCACATTCTCATCTGAAGGAAGAAGACCTTGCTTTGCTGAAGGTAAGGACACATGAAGTTAGAGCTGTCGCTACTTCAGTGGCCTTCAAACAGAACCGTTCTCTGCAGAGTGTTATGGATGCAACCTATTGGAGAAGCAAGTCAGTGTTCGCATCATTCTATCTCAAAGATGTCCAGTCTCTTTACGAGAACTGCTACACCCTGGGACCATTCGTAGCAGCAAGTGCAGTAGTAGGTGAGGGCTCAGCCACTACATTCCCATAATCCCATAACCTTTTTAATCTTTCTCTTGAATACTTTTTATTGTTGTTTTTTGGGTTGTACGGAAGGCTAAGAAGCCTTCCGCATCCTGGTTGATTTGGCGGGTGGTCAAATTCTTTCTTGAGAAGCGCCTAGGTTAGAGGTTGTGATGAGGTCCTTTAGTATGGGTTGCAGCCCTTTATACTTCAGCACCTAGGAGTCGTTCAGCATCCTAAGAGGACCGCTAGGCTCAGTAAGGAAGACGTACTTAAAAAAGGCAGAGTAATAGTTCAAGTCGACTTCCTTACCAGGTACTTATTTATTTTATGTTTGTTATTTTGAATAACTGCTAAAATGAAATACGGGATACTTAGCTTCTTTGTTAACATGTATGCTGGTCTCCACCCACCACCCTGGGTGTGAATCAGCTACATGATCATCGGGTAAGATTAATATTGAAAAATGTTATTTTCATTAGTAAAATAAATTTTTGAATATACTTACCCGATGATCATGAATTTAAGAACCCTCCCTTCCTCCCCATAGAGAACCAGTGGACCGAGGAGAAAATTGAGTTCTTGTTGACAAGAAGTACTTGAGTACCTACTCACAGATGGCGCTGTTGTGTACACCCCCACCTGTATAGCGATCGCTGGCGTATCCCGACCTTAGATTTCTGTCGGGCAACGGAGTTGACAGCTACATGATCATCGGGTAAGTATATTCAAAAATTTATTTTACTAATGAAAATAACATATTACTTAAAATTTGTGATGTTCCTCCTTTAAAGAGCTGTCCTCCCCCGAAGTCTGAAATTCTGCGAAGATAGACCTTTAGACTCTCCACTGGACACAGCAAGACATCTTCCTTCAGAGGGCAGATTCTCCAGGGACCCCATCTCTTAGTGGGTAGCTCGTTCTTGGCGAGAAACGTTGGGTCAGGAAAGAGGGTTAGCTCACCCGTTTCAGCAAACTGGATATGACCTTCTTCCCTAGATAATGCCACAATTTCACTAACTCTAGCCCCTGAGGTTAGAGCTAACAAGAAAATAACTTTCTGAGTCAAATCTTTCAGAGGGCAAGTCTCATGGTCCAAACCTAAGGCAAAATGTAGCACCTTATCAAGAGACCACGAGATGGGCCTTGGAAGTGCTGCAGGTCTAAGTCTGGCACAGGCCTTAGGTATTTTATTAAAAATTTCATTAGACAAGTCTATCTGGAAGGCATACAGTAAGGGTCTTGTCAAGGCAGATTTACACGTAGAGATCATGTTGGCTGCCAAACCTTGTCCATGAAGGTGAATAAAGAAAGACAAACAGAAATCCATCGAGATTTCCTTAGGATTCTTTGCCTTGACAAAGGCCACACATTTCTTCCAAGATGACTCATATTGCCTTCTAGTAGACTTTGACTTGTATTTTTCCAAGAAGTCCAAACTTTCCTTCGATATTCCGAACCTTTTCTTTATGGCTAGGGAGAGAAATTCATGAGATGAAGGTCTCCGGCAGAGGAATCAGCTTCGGCTGTAATTCCAGAATCAAGGGGAACCAGTTGCTCCAGGGCCACTTGGGAGCCACTAGGGCTGCTGTTCCCTGAAAGGATCTCAGCTTGTTGAGGACCTTCAACAGAAGATTGGGTGGAGGGAACAGGTAAATCCTGGTCCATTCGTTCCAGTCCAAGGCCATGGCGTCCACTGCTTCCGCTCGAGGGTCCTCGTACGGGGCCACGTATCGAGGAAGTTTCTTGTTGTCGCTCATTGCAAAGAGGTCGATCTGCAGTTCTGGGACTTGATGCAAGATGAACGAGAATGATTCTGCGTCTAGGGACCATTCTGACTATCGGAGCTATCCTGGATAGAGCATCCGCTGTCACATTGCGGAACCCTTGAAGGTGAACTGCTGATAAGTGCCATCTCTTCTTTTCCGCTAGTCGGAAGATGGTCAACATTACTTGGTTGAGTTGAGGCGATCTTGAGCCTTGACAATTCAGACATCTGACCACCACATCGCTGTCCAGAAGCAGTCTTATGTGGACTGAAGGACGAGGGGACAATTTCTTCAATGTGAGAAAGACTGCCATGGCCTTCAAGATGTTGATGTGAAACGTCTTGAACAGGGAGGACCAAGTTCCTTGAGTCTTGCGCTGATGGGAGTGACACCCCCCATCCTTCCAGTGCTGCGTCCATATGGATGACAACTGAGGGTGGAGGCAGTTGTAGAGGTATTGACCTCTTGAACTTTCTGGCCTCCAACCATGGCTTGAGAAGTGATTGTAGCCGAGTCGGTAGTGGTCTTCTTAGATCTCTTCGAGTGTTTGATGCATCTTTTAGCTGTGCTTTCAGCACTGGGCCTATCACTGAAGCAAACTGGAGGGAGCCCAGCACTCGTTCCTGTTGGCGTCTTGAAATCCACTTGGATTTGAGGAGTCTCTTGACAGATCCCTCTATCTTTCTCCTCTTCTTTAATGGAATGGAGAGGCAATGTGTGTGTAAGTCCCAATGTATGCCTAACCATTGGAACTTCTGAGCTGGAGATAGTCGAGACTTTTTGGTGTTGATCTTGAATCCTAGATGTTCCAGGAACTGGATCACTTTCCTGAAGGCTTGCAAGCATTCCGTTTCCGATGCTGCCCACACCAGCCAATCGTCCAGATAAGACACCACCTGGACGCCTTCTGCAAGTTTTGTGAAGATCCTTGGGGCTATGTTTAGCCCGAAGGGCATAGCTTTGAAAACGTACTTTCTTTTTTGAAGCCTTAATCCTAGGTAGGAAGAGATCTGGCGATTCATCGGAATATGCCAATAGGCATCCGCCATGTCTATGGAGACTGTGTATGCCCTTTTGGGCAATAGGGCCCTTATGTGTTAAGGGTTAACATTTTGAACTTGTTCTTGATGAACTTGTTGAGAGGAGACAAATCCAGAATGACACTGAGTTCGTCTGAGTCCTTCTTGGGAACACAAAACAGTCTTCCTTGAAATTTGATGGACTTTGCCCTCTTGATCAACCATTTGCTCAAGAGCTCTCGGACGTATTCTTCCAGAACGGGGGTTGAGTGTTGGAAGAACTGAGGAAATGCTGGTAGAGCTGTCTTCCAGCTCCAGCCTAGTCCATTCTTGATTATGCTGTAGGCCCAGGGATCGAAGGTCCAACGATCCCGGAAGAGTCGGAGTCTTCCTCCTACCTGAAGCAACTCATTGCTTTGGATTTCTGGAGGGCTTGCCCCCTCGACCGCTTGCTCCCCTGCCCCTTCTCCCTCTAAAGGGACGTCTAGAGGAGTCTCTACCTGAGCCTCTGCTTCTAGGGCGAAAGGTAGTGGTCTGCCTCTCATAGGCGGGAGTAAAGGCTGGTGTCTGAGTCACCACCTGCTGGGGTACCAACTGGTAGGTAAGTTGGGGCTGTGCCACCAGCTTTGGCGCTGCGGTCACGGGAAGTTGATGCTTAGCAGGGCGAGTTGACATTCTTGGTCCTTTTGTCTTCCTCGGTTGGGGACCCTTATCCGGAGAAGACTTCCTCTTTGCTGACATGCCCCACTTCTGGAGAAGATTCCTATTCTCCGTGGGGGCCTTGTCAACAATTTCTTTGACCAAATCATTAGGAAAGAGATTTTTCCCCCAGATGTTGGAAGAAATCAACTTCCTGGGCTTGTGTTTAACTGAAGCCAAAGCAAACACGAACTCTCTAAACGCCCTTCTTGCCTTGACGAAGCTGTAAAAATCTTTCGTCAGGGTCGCCAAATGTGTCTTGGCCAAGACCATGAACATGTCCGGGGTTCTCTGCTCACTGGCCATCATCCCCATGGACACCTGGAGGGAGAGAGAGGCAGCAAGCCTCTCCTTTGTATCTTGTTCTCTACAAAGGAGAAACTCAGACAACTTGGGGAGGTTCTCGCTGAACTGGCGTCCAGCGATGTCAGCCTCCAACTTCCTGACTGAGGTTAGCTGAATGTCCTTCCAGTCTTTTGTCATCGGGTGGTAGGGCCAGGGAGAGGGGCCTACACTCTTCCAGTGTAGGGCAAGGTTTCCCCGCTTCCACTGCCTTAATCACTGCCCTGAAGGATTTCTCTGCGAAGGGAAAAACCATAGTTGTGGGAGCAAGAAAGGAGGGATGCTTCTTGCTCAGGGCTAGCACCTTAGAATTAGTGTAGCCCTTGTCCTTCAGGCTGCTGGCGAGCAAAGCCTAAGCCTTCGAATGGTCAAGTACTTTGACCTCCTTAGGCTCTGTTTCCTCCTTGGAAACGGGTTCCGTCCTAAGATGAACAAAGCAGTCTGGATAGGATTCAAAGCTGGGCCAGAACTCGACGTCCTCAACGGGGACAGCACCCAGCTTGTCCGAAATGACGATCTTGCCATTGGTAATGGGCATATACTCGGCATGCTTCCATGGGTTAACTTCGGAACATGAGGGAAGATCCTTGACGATGAGTCTCCGATGAGACCCCCGGGAGAGCATGATGCGAAGAATCTCCTTCTTCAGATCAGCATCCCTCTGTTTGATCTTCTCATCGAACATCTCCATCATAGCTTTGATGGCAGCCAGAGTATCGTCTGGCTTCGTAGGTTGAGGAGTCGAGGATGTAGAGGGTACAGGTTCTGGGGCAGGAACCGACGAAACGGAGAGTGATTCGACCTCCTCCTCTTCCGACTCAGGAGCCACTGTTGACTCCTCTTCTTGACCTTCTGCCAAAAGGTCCTTTTCAGTGTCCTCTGACATCCTTTCATCTTCTATGTGGATGTCCTTCATTGCATCCGAGACGTCTGTGTCAACAGATACTGTAGCTGGATGCAAGGGATCTCAGGGTGTGGCTGAGGGATGACAGCATTCGCAGATGCTTTGGGGAATAGCAGGGCTCTCATACGCTCGCTAGGGAGGTAAGGCCCCGTGGAGTTTTTCTGAAAACCACGATTAATTGATTGATTGAAAGTTTTCTGGCATCCTGACATCTAAGGTCATTGACGCCAATAGCATTTATCATATATGAAAAAATAAAAGAGAATTCAATTAAAACCATAAAAGTTAAGAAGTCATTACAATAGTTATATAGTTTTCAGAAGACCTGCTTCTGAAATAAATATGACAAATTCGGAGATAATTTGTATTTTTCCTAATCATACAAACCTTAGCTATTTACATTGGGTTTACTTTCGGCGTAGCTGAAATTGACGAGCCAATAGATTTTAACGAGGGTTAACTACCCCCGCGCTAGTTAGCGGGGGTAGGGGAAGGGGTAGCTTGCTACCCCCCCCCCACACACCGGTGATTTGCTTCACTTCACTTAGAGGTAGGACTTGACTTGGGGGACAAGGCTGGTGGGCAAATATGTGTAAATAGCTAAGGTTTGTATGGTTAGGAAAAATACAAATTATCACCGAATTTGTCATTTGTTCCGTAACCGAAATACAAACCACGCTATTTACATTGGGTGACTTACCCCTTAGGAAGGGTGGAAAGTCCCCAGCCGTACTGACTTTGGCTTTACCCGGGGACTCTGACTCCAAGTGAGTAGCACTCGAGAAAAGGAGTCCCTGCACCTCACAAGTTCCTTGCTCCGCAAGGAACGTGTGGCCTACGTAAGTTGTGTGTGGAGGAATCCAGGATAGGACGTTCCCAATACAACCTCGTCAGAGTATGGGGGATGCGACAGTATTAAGCTTAATACTAGGAGCACAAGGAAGCATGGTTTACCTGCAGAGGTTGAGGTCAGCTATGCGGGGACCAGGATGCTGCTTCCCCAGAGAGGGGAGGATAAAGAAAGAAGTATAGTGAACCCTCGTTTATCGCGGTAGATAGGTTCCAGACCCGGCCGCGATAGGTGAAAATCCGCGAAGTAGTGACACCATATTTACCTATTTATTTAACATGTATATTCGGACTTTTAAAACCTTCCCTTGTACGTAGTACTGTTAACAAACTACCCTTTAATGTACAGAACACTTAATACATGTACTACAGTACCCTAAACTAAAACAGGCACAAATATTAAAGGCAATTTTATATCATGCGTTTCCTAAACACGCTAAAAAGCACGATAAAAAATGGCAACCAATGTTTTGTTTACATTTATCTCTGATCATAATGAAGAAACAAACTCATTTAGTGTACACATATATGTATAGGTTAGTTTTTGCATCGATTATATTGATTATACAGTATGTTGATTTTGTTATTACCAATGTTTTACTTAATTTTTCTTAGGACTTCCAAATGAAATGTTTTTCTTTATGACGCCGCCTGAAACGACGGCGTCATAAAGTACTGTACGCTCAGTAAACAACCACGCTCAGAACAAAGAAGGCATTTAACGCGCATGATGAAAGTGATAAATAATGATATTTACAGTAAAAGCATTTACAAAATATGTTATTACAAATATAATTTACCGTATCTATATAAAATCACACAGTACATACTGTACGTAGCAAAGCAGGAAAACAATTTACGAGAGAGAGAGAGAGAGAGAGAGAGAGAGAGAGAGAGAGAGAGAGACAGAGATTGTTTTACGTACGTAAATGTAAATTTTAAACAAAAAAAAATATGATAGGTTACAACATGTATACTGTACTCTTCAGACTTTTAAAACCTTCCCTTTAACTTAATGCATACAGTACTAAACTATAAAACAGGCACAAATATTAAAATATTAGAATATCAAAGTAAAAAATAAAGATTGTTACTGTACTCACCACGAAAGAAGTTCAAGAAAAACTTGAATGATGATGGCGATGAATTTGCCGCACAGTAAAATGATGATGATGAAGCTGATGATGTCTTCTACTGTGCAGCCAATGATAGTATTTTACGTCTCTTCAGACGGAGGTGTCTTTTCATGGGACACCTCTTCAACTTCTTCAATTTCTTCCGAAGGCGTACTAGCAGGAGGAACTGGCTCTTTTTTGCCAGGCTGGAAGAACATTGTGATCGGAAGTTGCTGCCGCTGCTTCTTTTTTCGCTCTAAGAGCATCCTGTAGGGAGTCATGTCTTCATCGACCTTGTTGGAGAATTGCATAGACCGAACCATATCCTTGTCCCACTCTTGCAACATTTCTTTCGCCTCCTTGATATGGTTGCAGAACTTGGCAAGCCGTTCTAATGTTAAGCCCGTTTCTTCGACATTTTCTTGGGTCTCTTCCTGGGTTTCACTCTCTTCTTCGCTTGCCGATTTCGTCAGGTCTTTAGGTCTGCGTCAGTTAGCGGCTGGGAATGGCAGTCCAACAACTCGTCGACGTCTTCAGTCGTCATGTCGCCAAACCCGTCACCTCCAATTATGGCAGCCAACTGCACAGATTTGCGTATTGCAGAGTGTTGGATTTCCGACGGAGTAAATCCCTCGTCGTCGTAAACAATCTGGGGCCACAACTTCTTCCAGCTCGCATTCACGGTTGCAGGTTTCATCTCTTGCAGTGCCTTCTGAATATTCTTCAGGCACGTGGCTATGGTGTACTGCCGCCAGTACGCCTTCAAGTTAAAATCTTCATCCTCATCATCTTGGGCAGCATCCACACACGCAACGAGGTCCGCCAAGGTATTCTTCGTGTAGAGGGCCTTGAACGCCCTGATAACCCCCTGGTCCATCGGTTGAATTAATGACGTGGTGTTGGGTGGCAGGAACTCAACTTGAACGCCCTCACGCGACAGGTCAGTTGCGTGTCCACCAGCGTTATCCATAAGGAGAAGGATCTTGAATGGCGAGCCCTTCTCTACGAGATATTCAATGACTTGCGGGATGAAACACTGGTGGAACTAGTTGGAGGTCAGCATCTTCGTAATCCATGCTTTTGGATTATGCATCCAGTACACGGGAAGGAGATTCTTGTTTTTATTTTTCAAAGCGCGAGGATTTTTCGACTTATAAATAAGCCCCCGCTTTAGCAAAAATCCAGCAGCATTGCCACACATCACGAGGGTAACGCAATCCTTGAATGCTTTAAAGCCAGAGGCTTTGGCTTCCTCTTTGAACAGGAAAGTTCGCGACAGCATTCTCTTCCAAAATAACGCGGTCTCATCCATATTGAAGACTTGTTACGGCTTGTATCCACCTTCGGCGATAATATTCTTGAACGTCTGGTTCACGTAAGTTTCAGCAGCGGCAGTGTCAGCCGAAGCAGCCTCGCCATGCAGGGAAACGCTTTTCAGGGCGAAGCGTTTCTGAAACTTCGAGAACCATCCTTTGCTGGCGGAAAAACGTTGTTTCTGAGGCTGGGAATCAGTGGATGTCCCTGGTTGAGGTTCATCTGCATCATCATCTTCTTCAGCATGGTTGCCATCGTCATCTTGAGGTTCCTTTGCCGCAAAATTCTCATACAAGCTCAAAGCCTTTGTTCGGATGGTGTTCGTATCCAAGGCTATGTTCTTCTTCCGGCAGTCGGCAATCCACACAGCTAAAGCACCTTCCATGCGTACGATCGTTTTTTGGGCTCAAGCCATGGCGTCCTGATGGAAGGTTCCTTATTGGTAGTTTCCTTGAGTATATCACTACTAAATATTCCCAGAGAATTTAACCACAGGTTAACAAACGGGCGCCATTGCTAAATGACGTCACATCCGTCCTCATCCTTCTTCTAGTAGCTTGCCTTGCTAAGAAGGATTTTCCCTTGTGTATTTTCATCAGCTTGCATCTTCGTTATGTCGCTACCTTCGGCCTCGCCTTCTTCTGGAAAGTTGAGTACAAGGTTCCAGTATTATTTAACTAAGCTCTGACCGTAAAGTAACTTTTACTTTTCGAGATATTTGATGTTTTGTGGTAGAGCTGTGCCTCGACCGAACCGGCCATTTTATGGCGTCGCTGTTGTTTTGCATGCCTTATTTAGATAGCCTCAACAGCGTTTTCCGGCCTCATTAACTAATCGATACTATTAGTTATTTAGTCTTCATAGCTAGGAACTTTTATATCGTGTTTTGACGCTTTATTATCGGTCATCAACTGACCCCATACCAGTTGGCTAGTATAGCCCCTAGGCCAGAGCGCCTATATCAGTGTTCATGCATGATATTTATCAGTGATCCTAGGTTTATTTATGAAGATAGTGGCATTATTTTACAATACTATTGACTGTGATGCAAGTGTTTTCGCCTTCAGGGACCATATAAGGGACAGGTTAGATAGTGTGTCTTTCTAACCTAACCTACAAGTAGGACCCCTATATGCTTCCTTCATCCCCTGCCTTAGGGCATCCCCTCTGTGTAGCCTTGCTCCCCCTACCACGTAAGGGGAGCAAGCTCATATCAGAGTATTATATCGCTTCTCTGTCCTCCCTAAGGGAATGATCCCCCCTTAGGGGTGCGTCCGAGAATGAGGAACGGCTAGTCCTTCCTGTATTGCTGGGGCTAAGTCTCCGACCTTTCCTGCAATAGCGATACGTCTTCCATCCTTCCTAGTTCAGGGTGTAACATCCCTGCTCTAGGTTAGGTTTTGGAGGGGTTAGCTCTGTACCTTGCTGAAACGATACCCATGCACCGTTTTCAGACAGGCTGCCTTACCTTAGGCTAGGGAGTGTCCTCCCTTCCTCGGTGGCCGCTCTGGTACAGAACCTCCTCCACAGAAGACCCTTCTCTTCTCCCCTCCCCACCTATCTCTTGTATGGCCTAGCCTATACTTAGGTTAGTCTATACCCATCTGTCCCCTGTCCTACAACTCCTCCTTAGGGTGGAGTAATAGGGCTACCTTGAGCTCCTGTGTGCAGTCTGCTCTGGTACATATACCCTTCATAGTGTCCTATGGGGTTAGCCACTGGATGCGTTCTGTCTACAGGGGTTCTCCCCCCCTCTTGGGTGTTCCCTGCCCTCCCTTGGGCTCCCTTAGCTCCCGGTCCTCTGCGGCCCCTGCTTCTGGGTGATAGGGCTAGCCTCTATCATGGGTACACCCACTCAGGTGGGATGTCTTGGGGTCCGTGGCAGGACCCCTACATCCCCCCTTCTGTCTCTTTCACTGTCCTGGTGCCGGTCCCTTGCCGCCTATACTGTCGGTGATACCCACCTCCTACCTTGGTGACTTACCCCTTGCCCTCTGGGCCGCCAGTCCCCCATGTGCCAGGGGATTTCCGCCTGCCGCCGGCGCCTAGCCGATGGCCTTCCCTCTTTCCTCATAGCCTCAGTCGTCCGTCCACCGGCCGGCCCCCGGAGTCCCGGCATCCACTGCCGGCAGTCCGGTTCTGCTATAACCATCCTTGTCCCTGTCACCAAGCCGGCTACCTCCGGCTGCCGGAGCCGCCGCTCCCTGCCGGCGTGCCGCCGCTATGCCGGCGGCCGCCACCCTGGTATTACTCTTGACTTCTATATTGTCTTCCTTAATGCCAGAAACTCTGCTGAAGCGGCCTCCGGCGTGCCGGCGGTCTGCCGGAGCCTTCCGGAGGCGTCAAGACGACTGGCACCCCCTCCTACTAGCTATCATCTGATGTTGATAGCCCTACATCGCAACCAGATGACTTGATTACGTAAATGGATAGGCATTATCTTACCGTTCTATTAGTAACCATGCTGTCTTCTTGCATATCACAGATTTCCAGCATGCTGTGTGTATCTTAGCACGGCTGGTTGCCGGAAACCGTTGCCCTATGGGATCTTCTAGTTCCCAATTCTAGAGTCTGAGTGGCCTCAGTCCTAGCCTTATATCCTTGACAATTCCCAATAGAATTCCCACTGCCCTACGGGCATTCCATGTTGAATTCTATCCTGTGCCTTCGGTCACAAAAGATTGTCTATGGGTGAAGGTCACGGTAACCAGCCGGGCGGGTTACACGGAGTATGTATCTATCTCCTTTTCCGCCCATTCTCTGTCCATCACACTTGATGTTAAGTTAAAATTAATCAATTAATATTTAACTTAGTTTAAGAGTCATCCTTATGACTCCCCCATACTCATGTTCTCTTTCTCTTACAGGAGGAGCAACTGAAGTGCGACCACAGCTTCTGTGCAGTGAAGCGTCCGCACTTTTATGGACACATGGCGTGTAGGACCCACGCCCCTTGTGCCAACAAGAAAGGGGATCTGAAGTTCTGGGACCCGCAGAACTGTACGATCTGCCAGGATCGCCTGGTCGACACGTTCAACAATCCTCCTTCAGCGGAGGTTAGGGACGCTTCTCGAGAGAAGCTACGCAAATGGGTGCGTGGCTTCCAGAAGAACGCCACTGGACCGTACCTTGCCACTGAAGACATGAAGGCCTTACTGTTCCCAAAGGCATCCCCAGATTCTGTGGTCCCCAAGGATCAGATCCCCACCGTCCAGATAACGGTGGAACCCGATGTTGTCATGGCCCAGTCCATGCACGAGTGTCACCTGGATGCCGACAACGAGGAACGCATGTCGGATATTTCGGAGAACACGGAGAGGAACCTCATGGCCCAAGACGTGGACGATGAAGAGGACCAGGTGGAATACACCGAGTCGGAGCAGGAGGTAGCTCCGCCTTCCACCCCCGCCCCTACTCCTACACCGACGAAAGTGTCTCTCCCGTCTACCTCTGCTACCTCGGACCCCATCCCATCCGCCCAGGAGATGTTCCGTATGATAGAAGCCATTATGGACAAGAAGCTTCAAGTGACACACGAGTACATCAGGTCCATGGGAGGTTCCAAAGAGCCGAAGAAGATTTCGGTTAAGGACCTCCCGATATCCTCGCACGCCAACCCCTGGAGGTATGCTGAGCATATGCCCATCGCAACGGGCAGGATCTTCATCAGCGAGAAGATCGGCTCGATTGCCCTGGAAGAAGTGGAGTTCTTCCCGAGCTTTGAGGCTTACCCGGACTGTTACGTCCGGCTTCGATCCGAACCTGCTTCTAAAGAGGAGACCGAACCTAAGGAGGTGATAGTTTTCGATCTCCCGAAGGCCCAGGCTATGCTGGCCAAAGTTGTTAAAAGTAGGGGCTTTACCAGCTCAATGCTCCCGGCACTGAGCAAGAAGCACCCTACCTACGTCGCAGTCCTCCCCTTTACGGAAAAGGCCTTCGCTGCGTGTCACAAGGCAGTGGAAGAAGGGAAGCCCTGTCCTGCACTGGAGGAGTGCAGACCCTTCTCCCTGGTGACTCCCCCCGACGTTCGACACTGGAAGGATATCCAGCATACCTTCGTGGTGGGAAAACTAGATCCTGACGTGGGTGGACGTCAGTTTAATGAAGACCTCCCGAAACTTAATGACCATCTCCTTCGTCGGGAACAAGACACGAAGGAAAGGCTCGCAGCATCCATGTCCCTCCAAGTACAGCTTGACGTCATGGCTGGTGACACCAGAGTCCCCGACCACTACATGGTACTCGCCAAATCGCACATGGCGACTCTGGTAAAGGACCTGTACAATTTCATGATGGCTCGGAGAGCCTGTCGTGAATTCGTGTTCTCAGGTGCCACAGTGAGACATGAATCCCGGAGGCTGATTTCCTCCAACATCTGGGGTAAGCACCTCTTTCCCTCCGATCTTGTGAAAGAGATCACCGACAAGGCCGCCACTGAGAATAGGAACCTTCTCAACAAGTGGGGCATGTCGAAGAAGAGGAAATCCTCTCAGGACGATGGCCCTCAACCTAAGAGGAAATCCTCCAAGCCGAAACCCCAGCAACGTCAACAGAGACGGCAGTTTCCGGGACCCGCAACTCCCCAAGTGGCTGCTCAGCCACAACAGACCTTTCAGCTGGTCACCCAACCGGTTTTGTCCCAGTCACCGGTTTTCACCCCTGCCTTTGAGCAACAGAGGACTACCTTTCGTCCCAAAGGTAGAGGCTTAAGCAGAGGTGCAGGCAGAGACGCATCTCGCCGTCCCTCCAGAGGCAGAGGAGGAAGGGGAGCTAGCGGCCGAGGCAGTAAGCCCTCGGGACACCAGAAGCAATGAAGTGCTTCCGGTGGGAGGAAGACTGCGCCAATTCCAGGATCGTTGGACCTTCGATCCCTGGGCACACAGCATCGTCAAGAAGGGTCTAGGCTGGAGTTGGACTCAACCACCCCCAACCTTCCAGCAATTCTTCCAACAATCAACCCCCCTTCTGGAAGAATATGTCCTAGATCTCTTGAACAAGAAGGTGATAAGGAGGGTAAAGTCAACCAGGTTCCAAGGGAGACTGTTTTGCGTCCCCAAGAAGGACTCTGACAAGCTCAGAGTCATTCTAGACTTATCCCCCCTCAACAAGTTCATAGCGAACAACAAGTTCAAGATGCTGACTCTTCAACAGATAAGGACCCTTCTGCCTCGAGGTTCTTACACGGTCTCCATAGACCTGGCGGATGCCTACTGGCACGTTCCAATGAACCATCACGCTTCCTCCTACCTAGGATTTCGACTCCAAAGGAAAAGCTACGCCTTCAGGGCCATGCCCTTCGGCCTCAACGTGGCCCCTCGGATCTTCACAAAGCTGGCGGACGCCATAGTACAACAGCTCCGCCTCCAAGACGTCCAGGTGATGGCCTACCTCGACGACTGGCTAATCTGGGCTCCATCGCCCGAGGATTGTTTAAGATCCTGCAGCAAAGTCACCCAGTTCCTAGAACACCTGGGATTCAAGATAAACGCGAAGAAATCTCGCCTCTCTCCAGCTCAGAAGTTCCAATGGTTAGGAATCCAGTGGAACCTTCAGTAACACCGCCTTTCCATCCCCCAGAAGAAAAGGAAGGAAATAGCAGGGTCTGTCAAGCAACTGCTGAAATCCAAACGGATCTCAAGACGTCAGCAGGAACGAGTTCTAGGCTCTCTACAGTTCGCCTCAGTGACAAACCCAGTGCTTCGTGCACAGCTAAAGGATGCCGCGGGAGTCTGGAGACGTTCTGCATCCATCGCTCGAAGAGACCTCAAGAGACGGCTCCCAAACAGACTTCGGCTTCTCCTCAAGCCGTGGGCGGAAGCGACGGCCCTGAAAAGGTCCATCCCTCTTCAACACCCACCTCCATCACTCAACATCCACACGGACGCTTCGCTGGAGGGTTGGGGAGGTCACTCCCACCAAAAACAGGCTCAAGGCACATGGTCTCCCCTATTCAAGACGTTTCACATCAACATCTTGGAGGCCATGGCGGTCCTTCTAACACTGAAGAAACTCTCCCCGCCTCCCTCGATCCATATTCGTCTAACCCTAGACAACTCGGTGGTAGTTCGATGTCTCAATCGCCAAGGCTCAAGATCGCCCCAGATAAATCAGGTGCTTCTGACAATCTTCCGTCTGGCAGAGAGGAAGAAGTGGCACCTATCTGCAGTTCACCTACAAGGATTCCACAATGTGACGGCGGACGCTCTATCCCGGACAAGCCCGATAGAGTCGGAATGGTCTCTAGACGCAAGATCATTCTCCTTCATCTCTCACCAAGTCCCAGAACTTCAGATCGATCTCTTCGCAACGAGCGACAACAATCAACTTCCTCGATATGTGGCCCCGTACGAGGACCCCAAGGCAGAGGCAGTGGATGCCATGTCACTGGACTGGAACAGATGGTCCAAGATCTACCTGTTCCCTCCCACCAACCTTCTGCTGAAAGTCCTCTCCAAGCTGAGAACCTTCAAAGGGACAGCGGCCCTAGTGGCTCCCAAGTGGCCCCGGAGCAATTGGTACCCCCTGGTCCTGGAGCTGCAGCCCACGCTGATCCCTCTCCCGGGCCCAGTTCTCTCCCAGCAAGTACAGAAGTCGACTGTCTTCGCTTCATCATCGAAAATCAAGGACCTTCATCTCATGATTTTCTCTCCCTAGCCGCGAAGAAAAGGTTTGGGATCTCGAAGAAAAGTCTAGACTTCCTCGAGGAATACAAGACCGAATCCACAAGACGGCAATACGAATCATCTTGGAGAAAATGTGTCTCATTCGTCAAGGCAAAAAAATCCTACGGAAATCACCATTGATTTTTGCATGTCCTTCTTTATTCACCTTCATGGACAGGGCTTGGCAGACAACACGATTTCTACTTGCAAATCGGCCTTGACTAGACCACTGTTGTATGCCTTCCAGATTGATCTGTCCAGCGACATCTTCAATAAACTGCCGAAAGCATGCGCTCGTCTACGCCCAGCACCCCGAAACCGATCTCCTGGTCTTTGGACAAGGTGCTCCATTTCGCCTCCAACTTGGATAATGATTCATGCCCTCTCAAGGATCTGACTCAGAAAGTTATATTTCTTTTTGCTCTTGCTTCAGGAGCCCGAGTCAGCAAAATAGTGGCATTATCAAGAGAAGAGGGTCATATCCTGTTTACTGACTCAGGAGACCTTACCCTCTTCCCGGATCCGACGTTTCTCGCCAAAAACGAATTACCCACCAAAAGATGGGGCCCTTGGAGAATATGCCCCCTGAAAGAAGATGCCTCTCTATGCCCAGTAGAGAGCCTCAAGGTCTATCTTCGCAGAACTTCGGACTTTGGTGGAGGCCAACTCTTCAAAGGAGAAACATCGGGCAGCGACCTGTCACTGAAACAACTAAGAGCGAAAATCACCTACTTCATTCGCAGAGCGGATCCTGACAGTACACCAGCCGGTAACGATCCTAGAAAAGTTGCATCGTCTCTGAATTTCTTTCAGAGTATGGATTTCGAAAGCCTTAAGAGTTTCACAGGCTGGAAATCCTCGCGTGTTTTCTTCAAACATTATGCGAAACAAGTGCACGAAGTCAAACATTTTGTGTAGCCGCAGGTAGTGTTATGAAACCTGCGCCTAACTCTGCATAGAACTGTGAGTTACTTGGGACTCTAACTCTTCGGGTGCCTATGTTGACCCTCGAGTGATACGTAGTGATGTCGAAAACACTTAGTGCTTTTCATATAACTGTTCTTATCCCAGGTGAAATGTCATAGTCGTCACACGAGTGCCGCATGCCTAGAGCATGATGAGTTTTACTTTTAAAAAGACTGACGTTCCTCGAGAACGAGTGCCTACTAATAAATTTGAAATTCTCTTTCAGATTCAAGAGCAAGTCTTTCTTTACTATGTACATTATAATTTGTTGTAAATTACTTTTACATGTATTGCATTTCATTAATATACTCTGCAATTGTGAAATAAAATTTCTATTTTATTACTTGCGCGTCTCAATCAGCTCCTACTTATACTATGAAATACACGTCTGTCATAGTTTTATTATCCCCTTCCTCTTATGGTTGATTAAGATACTAAGGTTTCAACCCTTATTATATACTCACCTGTGCAATGTAATATTCCTACACGAATACTTACTTTCTTCATACCTTAGAGACCAGACTATTCTCCATTAACATACAGTGCCTAACCACCACTTGTCTGCCCTTGAGAATGTTCCTATATGAATGCCAACCATTCAGTCTTGTCTCCAAGTTCTTCAGGTTCTTCTAGCAAGGCGAGTAGCCCTTCGATAACCACTTTGATCTCGACATGGCCCGTGGGAACTTCACTGCCAGGGGGGCAGGAAGGTCTCTTCCCTACGGTTCTTCTATTTAAGATTACTATGCTACCCTGTTCAAAGCCCTCGGCACTTACTCAAAAAGGGGAAAATCTACCACGATACATTGATTCTCTGGTATTCTTCCATCAGGACGCCATGGCTTGAGCCCAAAAAACGGATTTTGAGCGAAGCGAAAAATCTATTTTTGGGTGAGATAGCCATGGCGTCCTGATGGACCCTCCCTGCTACTTCGTCCAGTTTTTCAGGTCCCACCCTGCTCTGCTGTATCATGGTGATCGGCAAGCAACTGGCTTCAGGATGAGGACGGACGTGACGTCATTTAGCAATGGCGCCCGTTTGTTTACGTCTCGAGTACCAAAAGTAGCCACGAACGAGATTAGCTGTGGAACGGCTCCCCAGCTATTCTCCGCCCCTACACACCGAAGTGTTAACTCTGTTGGGGGTGTAGATAGCTATGTGGCGCGTTAATACATGCGTCCTTTGTTGATATACGATGTCTTAAAGGGAAACCTTTAGGATACTCGCTCCAGAAGTTAGAATTCTGTGATAACCTGTGGTTAAATTCTCTGGGAATAGTTAGTAGTGATATACCCAAGGAAGCTACCAATAAGGAACCTTCCATCAGGACGCCATGGCTATCTCACCCAAATATAGATTTTTCGCTTCGCTCAAAATCCGTTTTATTACACGTGGTAACGACTCGCTTCGCTGATCTGCTAAAGGTGATTGCAGCCGTCTTTCTAATGTTCGCCTCGTCCTTCTTGATATAGCGATCGGTGGATTCGTTGATTCCAAAATGGCGGGCTGCGGACGCGTAACTTCTACCGTCTTTCAACATATCGAGAAGCGTCACCTTCTCAGCAATCGTCATCATCCTTCCGTGGCGTTTAGGCTCACTACCAGCCTTAGTAGAAGCAAAACGCTTGGGAGGCATTGTACAGTAGGATTTAACAAAAAGTTCAACTTAAAACAGTCGCACACAGCACAGATTAAAGTTCACAAATTTAACAACGTCTACTCAGCGATACGGCGTAAGAGAAAGTGGCCGCGAACAGAGGCTGGAAGCTGGAGATGCGGGCAAAACACCAATCACAGGCTAGATAACAAAACTTGAGTTCTAATTCGTCATCTATCAGCGCTTGAACCAATCACAACCCGTCTTATATGATGCGTAGGTTACCAATTCAAAGTACAAGATACCCCGCGTATACTGTACGTACAGTATTAATAATAATAATAAATAATGATAATAATACAGTAATAATAATAATAATAATGATGATAATAATAATAACAATAATAATTTTATTAACAACAACAACAATAATAACAATAATAATAATAGCTTTCCGTATGCTATTTTATGCTTTTGTTGTAGGATGTGTGTCTCTCTCTCTCTCTCTCTATCTCTCTCTTTCTCTCGTACGCTTATTCGAAATGTGATTTTTGCAACAAAGAATATTATTGGATGCAGTACTATGTACATATACATACAAAAGATTCATGGAAAAGAAGCACATCCATTACATTTGTATTACAGTAGTAGCCATCAGCAGCCTTACACCATTCTAATATGGTATGACTGCATCTGATTTGCGTTTCATGTTCGATTTAATTTTACTACGTACTGTATACAGTAATGAATTATCGTATGATCACATTCTCTTTTCGTGTTTTATTTCTTTCTGTGCTGAATTATATATCATATGTAATGCAATGAACAATCAGTAAGAGCAGATATTACTAATTACAGTATTAATGGAATTACAGGTAACGAAATATCGTATTTGGGGTCTTCAGATATCGCGGTATTTTCGAAATTTCCGGAAAATCCGCGATATGTATATATATATGGGTTATGGAAAAAACCCGCGAAGTGGTGAATCCGTGATGGTCGAACCGCGAAGTAGTGAGGGTTCACTGTAAGGGCCAGACATATTCTTTCATTCACGCAGACTAAAACCGGGTAACAACGCCCTCAACCTACTGCTACCTGTCCATAAAGGAGCCTGAGGTTAGACCAGCTGTTGTGCAGCCACCACAGGGCCGATAGAAAAAGTATCGAGGCTCCTGTGGGTCACGTCCTGCAGGTAGTGGGCTGTGAAGGTCGTCTGACGCTTCCAGACCCCAGCTTGAAGCACCTGCGTCACAGAGAAGTTTCTTTTGAAGGCCAGGGACGTAGCGATGCCCCTGACGTCGTGAGCCCTAGGGCGACGTGACGGAGGAGGGTCCGGATTCAAGGCGTGATGGATAACCCTTCGAATCCAAGCCGAGATAGTGTTCTTCGTCCTGCCTGTGCAAACAAATAATGCTTGCACCTGAGGACGAACTGCAGCTGTTCTCTTCAAGTAACACCTCAGACTCCTCACTGGGCATAATAGCAGCTGGTCTGGGTCGCTTGTTACAGAACGGAGACTTGCGACCCTGAAAGAGTCGAACCGTGGGTCCGGCACTCCAGGGTTCTGAGTCTTGGCAACAAACTCAGGGACGGACCTGAACGTTACCTCCCCCCATCCCCTTGAATGGGCGACGTCGTACGAGAGACCATGAAGTTCACTAACTCGTTTGACAGAGGCCAACGCGAGCAGGAACACCGTCTTCCAAGACAGGTGGCGATCAGAGGCCTGGCGTAATGGTTCAAAGGGAGGTCTCTTAAGAGCCCTGAGAACCCGAACCACGTTCCATGGAGGAGGTCTCACTTCCGATTGAGGGTAGGTAAACTCATAGCTACGTATGAGCAAAGAGAGTTCCAGCGAGGAAGAAATGTCCACTCCTTTCAGCCTAAAAGCCAAGCTCAAGGCTGAGCGATAGCCTTTCACCGCTGAGACCGAAAGACGTATTTCCTCCCGCAAATAAACGAGAAACTCCGCTATTGCTGGAATAGTGGCATCGAGTGGAGAGATACCCCTCCCACGACACCAACCACAGAAGACTCTCCACTTTGCCTGGTAGACTCCCTCAGAGGACTTTAGCAGGTGCCGAGACATTCTCTCTGCAACCTGTTGCGAAAAGCCTCTCTCTGTGAGGAGACGCTGGACAGTCTCCAGGCCTGAAGCCGAAGCGAGGCTACGGCTTTGTCGAAGATGTTGCAATGTGGCTGTCTGAGTAGCTCGTGACGTGGAGGAAGTTCTCTCGGGAGCTCCGTCAGGAGCTGCAGAAGGTCCAGAAACCATTCCGCGTGATGCCATAGCGGAGCTATCAGAGTCATCGACAGGTTGACCGATAGTCTGGTCCTGTTGAGCACCCTTCTCATCAGACAGAACGGTGGAAAGGCATACACGTCGATGTTGTCCCACCGTTGCTGGAAAGCATCTTGCCAGAGTGCCTTGAGGTCTGGGACTGGGGAGCAGTACAGGGGCAGTTTGAAATTCAAAGCTGTCGCGAACAGATCCACCATCGGGGAACCCCACAAAGTCAGGACTTTGTTGGCTATCTGAGGATCCAAAGACCACTCGGTACTCACTATCTGCGAAGCCCTGCTCAGACTGTCGGCGAGCACATTCCTCTTGCCAGGAATGAAGCGAGCTGATAGTGTTATCGAGTGGACTTCGGTCCACCTCAGAATCTCTACTGCAAGATGGGATAGCTGATGCGAAAAAGTACCTCCCTGCTTGTTGATATAAGCCACTACCGTGGTGTTGTCGCTCGTCACCACCATGGAGTGACCCGCCAGGGTCCGTTGGAACTGTTGAAGAGCCATAAAAACGGCCTTCCTTTCTAGCAGGTTGATGTGCAGGTACTTTCCTGATTCTGACCAAAGGCCTGAGGTCCTCTGGTTCAGAATGTGAGCCCCCCAACCTTCTTTTGACGCGTCCGAAAACAGTGTCAATTCCGGGGGGAGGACGAGAAGATCCACTCCCTTTCGCAGGTTCTCGTCGACCAGTCACCACCGCAGGTCTACCTGTTCCGAGGGTCCTATCGGGACCAGAAAGTCCGGGGAATCGGATCCTTGATTCCACCGGGACTTGAGCCGCCACTGCAGGGATCTCATCCTGAGACGGCCGTTTGGAACCAGACGAGCCAGGGAGGACAGGTGACCTAAGAGACGCAACCACGATTGGGCAGGAAGGTCTTCCCGCCTGAGGAAGGGCTCCGCCACCCTCCTCAGCCTTGCTATCCTGTCGTCTGATGGAAAGGCTTTGTGGAGATTGGTGTCTAACAACATGCCTAGATAAACCAGTCGTTGGGACAGCTGCAGAGAGGACTTCTCGAGGTTTACCAAGATCCCCAGATCTTGGCAAAGTCCCAGAAGCCTGTCTCGGTGTCGAAGAAGGGTCGACTCCCCGTCTGCTAGGATCAGCCAGTCGTCCAGATATCGGAGGAGACGGATGCCGTTCCTGTGTGCCCAAGACGAAATCAGGGTAAACACTATGGTGAACACCTGAGGTGCTGTGGAGAGACCAAAGCACAGCACCTTGAACTGGTAGGTCTTGCTGTCTAGGCTGAATCTCAAGTACTTCCTGGAAGACGGATGAATTGGGATCTGGAAGTACGCGTCCTTCAGATCCAGTGTGCACATGAGATCTTGTGGTCTCACCGCAAGTCTGACTGTGTCCGCTGTCTCCATGCTGAACGGAGTTTGCTTGACAAACTTGTTCAGAGCTGAGAGGTCGATGACAGGTCTCCGGCCTCCAGACGCCTTCTTTACAAGAAAGAGTCGACTGAAGAAGCCTGGGGAGCTGTCGACGACCTTCTGGAGAGCATCCTTCTTGAGCATGGTCTCGACTTTTGCCCGAAGGGCTAGCCCCTTTGCCGATCCCATGGCATAGGAGCTCAACGACACTGGATTCGCTGTCAGGGGAGGTTGAGATGTCGTGAATGGGACGCGATACCCTTGGCCGATCACAGAGACCGTCCAAGCATCGGCCCCATGTTGCTGCCACCTGTGCACGCAACTTTGAAGGCATCCCCCCACAGGTGGACACGCGGGGGGACTGCCACTCCTAGCGTTTGCGGCCGCGGCTGCCTCCTCTAGGAGTCTTGCCTCCCCTGGAGGACTTACCGCCCCTCTTGTCCTTGGCAGGAAAGGGCTGGGGCTTAGACACCACTTTCTTAGCTGCCGGCGCCTGCTTCGGTGTCTTGCGAGGCTGCTGCTGGTGTTGCTGCGGAGCTGGAGGCTTGTAGGCCCGCGATGCAAGGGCTCTTTGGAGGAGGGAGTCCTGGCTAGACTTCCTCCACCTCTCAGCTGTACGTTCCATATCTTGGGGTTCAAACAAATTTCCCCCAAGGAGGGAGGTGTGTCTGAGCCTGCAGAGATCCACGGCGGGGACCTTCGGATGGAACTTCTCGGTCACCGCATCACAACGCTTCAGCACCGAGTTGGCCCACAGGTTGGTAACCTGATGTGCCAGGAACTCGATGTAGTGAGTGCCCGAGAGGAGGAAGATCTCCAGGGCCTTCCTATTGCTCTCCTTAGACAGATCCTCGGAGCGCAATAGGATGCCCAGAGAGCCTAGCCAGACATCCAGCCACGAAGTGGCCTGCATGGCACACTTCGCGACCTTCTCGTGGCTCAGGATCTCCGATGCCGAGAATGTCACCTGCCGGCGGAGAGCTTCTCAAGAGGAACTCCCCTAGTAAGCTCTTCCACCAAATGGTGGAGGGGAAGAGCGAGACTAGACTCCCCCATGATCTTGAAATACCTCCTCTGCTGGAGACGAGGAGGTGGGAGGAGTTTGTTCCCGGCAGAGGAACGACTGGAGGAGGCGAGAACTGCGAGCTGAGCGTTGGCCCTGGCTCTGGCACTCTTCACCCCTGGGACCAGGGCAGAGCCGCGCTGGCCTTTGGGGGCTTCTGAGTTCCATAAACCTGGTCCAGGACCGTGTCCTTGCCTTCACGCGGGGCGATCACAGGGTCCATGAACCGGTTGAGCTGTCTCATCAGGCCCAAGACCTGCCAGAAGGCATGCTCAGACTCCTGCTGCTCTCCTCCCTGCGGACTGGCAGCTAAGTCTCCTGTCCCCGGAATCTCTTCCTGGGGAGACGCGTGGACGTTCTCCCGGGGTGCGGCTGGTTCCTGATGAATTCGTGAAGAAGACTTCAGAATCGTCTTGGAGTCCTTGGGTTCCCTCCTGGGCGGGATACACGACTCCAGCAAAGAGGTCTGGTAGGCACCTTCCACGCGAGACGATTCTCCTCCACGAGGAGATGACTCCCCCTTGGTGCCGAGGGGGAGACCGCCACCTCGCTGGACTCTCCTGAGGACGGAAAGGCTTCGTCCTCGGGAGAAGGAGAAAACGACTGCGAAGGGGACGGAGCCTTCCTGATGGACCTCTTAGGAACCAACTTCTCCCTGGGAGAAGATACCACGAAGTCCACTCCTCTCCTTCTCTTCAGCGGGGGCGAGGCCGTCGTTGGTTTGTGTCCTAGATCGGCGAGTGCCGGCTTCATAGCCTTCACTAACGCCCGCATCAGAGGACCAAACCAAGACTGCTGAGACAGGAACAGAGTCCGAAATTCCCGCTGGAGGGAAGGGGATCGGGCGATCCTTCGGAGTGGACACAACTGTACCTGCCTGCAAAAAAGAAGGGGAACAAAGTTGGCTTGACATCTCCGATGGTCCTTCCTTGTCCTGCAAAAGAGACCTGCGCTTAGGCGGAGGCGATCCCGACTGCGACCTGGCGACACGCGTCCCTGCTGCTGCCGCGAGCTGCGGAACCCGACGCGAACGAGGGTCGTGCTGATGCTCGCGCGTGGGCGTTACTAAAGCGTCGCACGCGAAGGGCTGTTGGAGCGTGGGCGCGCAATTGCGCGCAGACAAACGAGCGAGGGAGCGATCGCGCGCAGGCGCGTGAGCGCGAGGGCGAGCGGGCGAGCTGGCGCGTGAGTGGGAGGGCGAGCGGGCGAGCTGGCGCGTTGGCGAGTGAACGCGCTGGCGCTTTGGCGAGTGAACGCGCTGGCGCGTGGGCGAACGAGAACGCTCAGGAGACCGCTGCGGGCCAGGGGATCTAGCAGGGGAACGATGGTGTCCAGGAGACCTGTGACGCGTGGGCGAGCGATGGCGAGTCGGCGATCGATGGCGCGTTGGCGAACGCTGGCGCGCAGGCGAGCGACCGCTCGTGGGCAAGCTGATCGCAGGAGACCTATGTCTCTCCAGATCCGCTGGGCGCTGATGCGTAGGAGAGCGCTTGCGCGCAGGCGATGGATCACGTGGGCGGTCTGGAGATCGCCGGCGCTCAGGGGATCGCTGACGCGCTGGAGACCATTGACGCGCAGGAGATCGCTGGCGAGCAGGAGAACGTTGACGCGTCGGAGATCGCTGGCGAGCAGGAAGACGACGCGTGGAAGCTTGTGCAGGAGCTGTCGCCGCAACGCGCAAAGGCGAACGCTCGCGAATGGGCTCAGGAATAGGAGGCGCGTGGGCGTACAGGAACTCTGGAAGTACGCGCAGGAGACCGTGCGCATTGCTGCGCTGGAGAAAGCTGACGAGCAGGATCGCGAGGGCGAGGAGAAGTAGAGTCCTTGCCGATGTCCCGAACCGGAGTTCTAAGGCGCGTGGGCGCACAGGGCGCGTGAGCGAGCGTGGGCGCACAGGGCGCGTGTCAGGAACTGGATGCGCAGGTGTGCGCTAACGGGCAGGAGATCTAATGCGCTCAGGAGACTGTTGGCCCGCCGGGCACGCAGCAGGAACAGGAAGATGTTCGTTGTCCACAGGAGAGCGCTGGCGATCAGGAGAACGCTGACGAGCAGGAGAGCGCTGTTGCTCTACTACGCGTGAACGCGCAGGGGAACCCTGAGGCGCAAGGGAAGCACCCACACCGTGGGCGACATCCCTTTGCCCCGAAGGGACCGTTGCCTGTCGGCAGACGAGGTCAGAACACTGCTGGCCATCTGCACAGGAAGCGGAAGGTCTGGAAGGCGTTGGAGAACGAGAACAATCCCCGGAGAGGTCTAAGGACTCGGCTGCTACAGGCTGCTTACAGCGAGGAGAGTCCCCATCGGAGGACGGAGGAGGTGAAGACTCAAAAAGGCGCCTCTTAGCACCCTTATAGGGAGACGAAAGGCCCTTGCGGCGAAGCGGACGATGAGCCTTACGACGAAGGCGGCCACGAGGGAGGTCGTCAGAATCATCAGTCCTCCTAAGAGGAGTCTCAGTCAGAGCGCTCCCCCGAGAGGGAGGCTTAGCCGCAGGAGAGCCCATGGGACCCCCTTCCCCTTCGAAGGATGTACGGAAGGGGGAGGAGAGCCTTCAGCAACGTCATCAACATCAGGAGCCGCAGAGGTTTGACCAGACCCGTCGGAAGCCTCTGCCACCACGACGTCGATGATAGACAGAGGGTCTACCTCTGCTATCACCGGTGACTGCTTAACAGCGGCCCCCAACTGGACAAGGTCAAACAAGGCTTCCTTGGAGGGCAGGCCCTTAAGCCCCAAGGAAGCCCAAAGCTGAAAAAGATCATCATTAGACACAGGATCAACATAATCAAAATCCTCTCCCAGAGGAGGAGGGGGAGCCGGCCCGCTATGGGAGGCGACGCCCTCTCCCACACCCCAAGGTCGGGAAACAAAACTAGGGCCTGCGCTCCCACTCGGCGGCCTCTCACTAGGAGCCGGACGAGGGGGAGCTTCGGAGGAGGTTTGGGCGACGGAGGAAGAGTCCCGAGAGCCTTCCTCCTTCAAGGCAACCCCAGAAGGAGAACGGTCTCTCTTGGACTTCTTCTTACGCCGGCGGGCAAACCTCTCCTACTGGGAGGCAGACCACTCCCTACACTCACTACATGTATTTTCCCTATCATACCGTCGGCCTCGACACTGCGGGCAAAGGGTGTGAGGATCGGTATCCACCGCAGACATGAAGGTACCGCAAGGGGGACCGGCGATCCCAGGGCACTTGCGCATGATGAACACCAAAGGGTGAGGCCAACTTCAAACACACAGCTGAGGAAAAGCAAAGAAAAGATTAAGTCTGTCAATAACGAGGACGATAGACAGACACGTCTGCACATCGTCCAAGCCAAAAGTGAAGTGAAGCAAATCACCGGTGTGGGGGGGGGTAGCAAGCTACCCCTTCCCCTACCCCCGCTAACCAGCGCGGGGGTAGTTAACCCTCGTTAAAATCTATTGGCTCGTCAATTTCAGCTACGCCGAAAGTAAACCCAATGTAAATAGCGTGGTTTGTATTTCGGTTACGGAACAACTAAAAATTCCGCTCGCATACTAGGACACATCTTGTCCAAGAATCTTGGCAAGGATGAACCTGCCATCTTCACCTCGAGCCTCAAACAGATATCTATTTCTCAAGTTAGTAAAATTAGGGCATTCGGTCAACAAATGCCTCACTGTTAAAGGTACTAAACAGTCCTCACAATACGGTTGTTGTTGGCCCTTCAGCAGAAACTTGTGTGTTAACCGTGTGTGACCAATACGGAGACGACAGAGTCGTCTCCCATTTTCGGGGTATCATGTTATACCTCCAAGGTGATATGATATTTGTTACTTCCCTCATTTTATTGCCATCTTGACTATCCCAGTGCTGTTGCCATTTATTACAAACCAATTTCTTGATGTAAGGTAGGAAATCATTACAGGGAATAGGATACCTCCTTGGTAGCAACTCAGATGCCAGATTCTTCGCCAGTAAATCTGCCTTCTCATTCCCACACACACCTACATGTGCTGGAACCCAACAAAATAGAACTGTTATATCTCTCCGTCCAATAATAAAAAGCCATTCTAAAATCTTTAAAACTAGAGGGTTAATAGAATTAAAAACTTCTAAAGCTTGAAGAACACTCCTTGCATCACTAAAAATTGTAAAATTGCCCTCCTTTTCCAAAACTATTTTCTCAATAGCGGTTAATATGCCATACAGTTCGGCAGTAAATATGGAAGCTGTTAGAGGAAGTGCACCTCTAGAATTAAAATCATTACCATGTACTCCAAATCCAATGCCAGCCTCAGATTTGGAGCCATCAGTATGTATAAAAGTCGATCCCCTATGTTCTTCAATATGTTCCATAAAAAGAAACCTGGATTCTAAGTCAGTCATATTCTTCTTAACTCCAATAAAGTATTTACAAAATGATATGTCAGGTAATTTTCATGGAGGCGTTAATGATACCTTGAATGGAAGCACCATAATTCTAATCATATCCAGATTGTTTAATAATTGTTTCACCCGAAACCCAAAAGGTTGAGGAGATTTTGGGTGAAACTCAAAGTAGGTTGAGTACCTTACAAGGCTTTCAGCCTGAAAGGCTAAAGAATTAGGGAGTCTTTGCAATCTAAACCAATACCGAATAATAGAGGACATTCGGTAAAGGTCTAGAGGCTACTCCCCAGCATCCACAAGGTTCTAAAGGCTCCTGTGGACAATCTTATACTAGCATGATGTATAGAATCTAATATTTTTAACCGGCTTGGGGTTGCTGAGGAGTATATTTTGCATCCATAACTAATTTTGGAAAATATCAAGGCCTTGTATAATTTTAAAATTGTATTGCGGTCTGCCCACCATGATGTATGGGACAATACTTTTAAAAGATTCATAGCTTCAAGACATTTAGCTTTTAATGCTTTTAAGTGAGAAACCCATGTAAGCCTACAATCAAATATCAACCCTAAAAATTTAGCTTCACTTGCACATGGGATCCGTTGACCTTTGATGTATATATTAGGGTCTGGATGTACTCCCCGGATACGACAGAAATGGACAATTTTAGTTTTACTTGTCGAGAACTTAAATCCATTCATATCGGCCCAATGGATAATTTTATCAATAGAGAGTTGTATTTTTCTCTCGACCATTGCCATTCTAGTCCCAGCAAATGATATGGAGAGATCATCCACAAATAATGTTGCGAGAACATCCCGGGGAATGACTGAGGATATCCCATTAATTGCTAGTGCAAAAAGGGTTACACTCAGCACACTTCCCTGAGGAACTCCTTCCTGGCATTTACTCTGTGATAGAGTTTCCCCAACTCTCACTTGGAAAACTCTATGTGAAAGAAATGACAGAATGAATAGTGGTAGCTCTCCTCTTAATCCTAACTCATGGATTCTTTTAAGTATACCGTATCTCCATGTGGTATCATATGCCTTTTCAAGATAAAAAAAGACTGTCACATGGTTCTGTTTGGAAGCAAACGCTTCACAAATGGAGGACTCAAGGACATCAGTCGTTGAGTGCGTTTTCCCGAATCCACATTGAATTGGTGATAAAATACCCTTCTTTTCAAGGTACCACATCAGTCTTGCATTGACCATCTTTTCCATAATTTTACATAAACAAGATGCTGCTAAAAACTTGTCCTTACCGGGTTTTAAAAAGGCTAAAATAATGGCTAGTTCCCAAACACTTGGATAACTATGATCATGCCATATTCTATTAATAATGCTTAAAATAAACAATTTTGTATTAAAATGTACATGTTTAATCATTGCGTATGGAATTCCATCGGGTCCAGGGGCTGTATCGTTGCAAGTGGAAAGTGCCGAATCATATTCTCTTTCAGTGAAAGGAGAATTATATGACTACCCTTCCTGTTGCAAAATTTAAAATTTTCTTTTCTTCAATGCTCCTGTACTGGTGACCAGGAGCTGCTACACTCTTGCAAGATACATTTGAAAAATGGTCAGCCAGGGCATTGCTAACTTCAATTCCTTCAGTCACATACTGACCATTCACTTTCAACACTGGTGGTGAGTTTGGGGTGAATTTGTCTGCAATCTTTTTTACTTTCCTCCATACAGAAGATGGTGGTGTTCTACTAATAATGGAGGAAAGAAAAGCCACCCAAGATTGGCATCTAGCTTCTTTCATGGCACGGCGGAACTGTGCTCTACACTTGTTGTACGTTATCAAATTTTCCTCCGTACAGCATCTACGCAATCTAGTCAGAGATTTTCTGGTGGCTCTGTGCAAGGCTGTTAATTCTGAGGACCACCACGGGACTGGTCGTCTTTTGAATAGTCCCGTGGTTTTTGGAATCGAATTGATTCCTGCTGTATGGAGAGTTCCATTCAGTAGGTCTATGGCATCATCAATACTTGTACTTTCAAACTGATCTGCACTCCCTTCGATTTCACTTAGCTCGCAAAATTTAACCCAGTCTGCCTAGTCAAGATTCCAACGTGGCGATCTTTGTAAAGGTGGACCCTTGTTGGTGTTTATAATGATTAGAGCATGATCACTAGTATGCCAATCATCTAATGTCCTCCAATAAAAATCAAGAAGGCAGTTAGAGCTTGCAATTAAAAGGTCAATGCATGACAAGGTACCTGTCTGAACATGGAAGTGTGTGGGCTCTCCTGTATTAAGGAGTCCCACATCCTCATTCTCCACAATTGATGAGATAATATTGCCCCTTGTGTTGGCCAAAATATCACCCCATAAAGGATGTCTACCATTCATATCTCCCAGTAAGAGAAATGGTTGAGGGAGTTGTTGAATGACCTCTCCTAAATCATCATATAAAATATTATCATTTGGAGGTAAGTAGAGAGAGCATATTGTATATTTTCTTCCTATATCCATTTGTACAACCACTGCCTGCAGTGTTGTACATATAGACATAGGTATTTGGGGAACATCTCGACGAACGTACATGAGACTTCCACCATGGCTCCCTGCTTGTTGATTATATGGTGTTCTATAGCTAACATACTCTCGAGGACTAGGAGTGTTAGAATCAAGCATACTTTCCTGTAGACATACAATTATGGGGGAATGTTCATGAATTAGGAGCTTAAGTTCTTCAAATTTCGCCCTTAAACCCTGACAGTTCCATTGCAAAATGGAGGAAAAAACTATGGATTATTTCTGGAAAACATCTTGGATGGGGTCTTCCCATTAGCAGTTTTTAATCTAACATTATTACCTGTAGGTTTCTTCAGAGGTGGTCTTGTTATGTTGGATTTTACGTTGGTGTTTTTCTTTGTATCTTTTTTATCTATTTGTTGGGGGATGGTGGACCTCAACTTGAATTTCTGATTTATTTAAATTGTCTTCTGGTTGATCGGCAACATCAACAGACAAAACATCATATTTATTTGATGTCATAATTCTAGTATTTCTTATGGAAGGGGGTGAGAGAGATGGAGGTCTCTCTCTTTTACGATTAATAGGTTGTGAGTTACCAGGTTTTTGTACCTTCCCCACTACAGGTACACCTGATAACTTGGTGTCAGGTGGAATCTCCATTAAATCAGGCAAGGATATGGCCTGGGAGAGGTTAGTACTATCCTTTGTAATGGGGGACAAAGGTTTGATAGTGGTGGGCAATGTCTTTTTGGTGATACTCAATGATATATCTTTAAGAGGAGATGTTCTTGTCTTATGCAGCACTTTATCAATAGATGGTGAATTCCTTTTTCGAGAACTACCTACAGTAGTAGGTGGGCGAGATGATTCCCAAGGAACTTTTTTCTCCTGTTTTTAATGTCTTTGCATAAGTATTAGATTTATTTAATAATCTCTTGGCATGCCCCACGCTTACATGTTCAATAATTGATTTATTGAGGGCAGCCTCTTTGTTACATCCTCGTCCCTTTAGTACTTAGGTTCCAAGAAGACAGGTTGGTAAGTCCATACTTTATTCTGGTACATCAAATACAAGTAAACAGACCCATGCTTCTGCTGGCGTCACAGTTCGTGGATGGCGGGGAAGACAACAATAACAACTCAAAGGTTCAACATAGTAGAATGAGAGAGTAGTGTTTCTCAATACATTACACTCCTCCCCCCTTAGGTTAACACACAAAAAAAATTAAATTTGTTCAATGAGTCTCCTAGGTTTTTTACTTACTCTGGTAGATTTTCTTACAATGGCACCAGTATCACAATTACTGTTCTCTGATCCTACTACTTCTACATTGGGATTACAAATCCTACTTGAGTTCTGAATAGGGTTATTTGTTTCTTCTAATCCTTGTACATTATTAGGAGAAGAAACTACAGGAACAGAAGGAATCATTGTATCTTTTAATAGTGATGATTCATCAGTTACTCTAGTATTATACATTTTTCTCTCAAATAACTGTGATAAGTGACGCTTCCAAGTCAAAATACCATTAACATCTACAGAAACTAAATAATTCCTTTCACCCAGAACTTTGATAATCTTAGCTTCTACCCATTCTGGTCCTTTACCAAAATTCCTGGCATATACTGCATCACCAACTCTGAATTTAGACTCATGAACGTAAAACTCATCTCCTTGTTTAGGCATTATTACATCTAGTGGACCCTTAAATTTCCTTCCAAATAATAATTCAGCTGGGGAGCAGCCAGTGGAAGACTGTACTGTACGTCTATAAGTATACAAAAATTTTGCCATTCTGGTTTTTACAGGCAATTTACAATCAAACTTTTTGAAATTAGTTTTGAATATTCGGACAGCCCGTTCTGCAAGCCCATTTGTACTTGGATTATATGGTGCTCCTGAACAATGTCTAACACCATTTTTCTGAAAGAAATTCTGAGTCTCCCTAGCCATAAAACAAGTTGCGTTATCAGATACAATTGTGTCAGGAATACCATAATTAGCAAAACACGACCTTAAACATTGTATGGTATCCTCTGAAGTTATATTCTTACAAGCATAGACATCAATAAATTTAGAAAAGGAATCAATAATAATCAAATATTGCATGTTGTCAATGGGCCCACAATAATCTACATGCAAGCGGGACCAAGGTCTATCTACTGACGGCCAAGATAAAGGTGAAATGGCCTTATGTTTGAGATTTGTTATACATAATGCACAGTTAGAAGTTATTTGTTCCAAATCTTGGTCCATATTAGGCCAATATACAAAAGACCTTGCTTCGGCTTTCATGGCAACAATACCCTTGTGGCCCTCATGAAGCATTTCCATAACACGCTTTCTCAACATTTCAGGAACCAAAATACGATTCCTATACAGTAATACATTATCATGCAAAGAAAGATCATTTCTCAATTTATAGAATGGTAACATACAATTTTCCATCACATTTTCCTTGGGGAACCCCCTCCTTACATAATCTCTTACTCTGCATAAAACAGTGTCTCTTTCTATACATTCTTTTACCATTGTAACATCAAAAGAATTCTTATCCAAAATATTAATCAAATTTACATATTCTCCTGGTACATGAAAATCAGTATCATCTCTACATAATGGTAGCCTACTAAGAGCATCTGCCACTGTATTATGCACTCCCTTAATGTGCTCAATTTTAAAATCAAAACCTGATAGGAATAAAGCCCATCTTTGAATACGAGCATTAGATAATTGTGGAATACTCTTACTAGGGTTAAATAGATGAGTCAAGGGTTTATGGTCCGTCCTAATAACGAACTTCCTACCCAAAAGGAAATCAGAAAACTTCTTGACTCCAAAAATAATGGATAAAACCTCTCTATCAATTTGAGAATAATTACACTCAGCATTAGCTAATTTTCTACTTTTGAACGAAATGGTAGAAATTTTACCCTTATATTCTTGTTTAAGAACAGCTCCCACTCCTACAGGGCTAGCATCAACTTCTAAAATCATGGTAGCATTGGGGTTAAAATTATCCAAAATATCAGCTCTACCCAAGGCTTCCTTAATACTCTGAAAAGCTTCTTCATGAATTGCTGACCAATGAAACTCAACATTCTTTTGTGTCAAATTATATAAAGGACATAAAATGGAACTGAACTGAGGTACAAACCTATTGTAGTAAGTGCATAACCCCAAAAATGATTTCAAAGACTGGACAGACTGAGGGGTTGGAGCTTCCAAAATTGCCTCTATTTTCTTTGGGTCAGGTTTAATTCCCTCACAACTTAAAATGTATCCTAAATAAGGTACTTCCCTAGAACCGATAATACATTTATCTTTATTCAATTTAACATTTCTCAGTTGCAAAATTGATAAAACCTTACATAAACTCCTGTCATGTTCCTCTTTGGTAGCTCCGACAATCAATATGTCATCTAAAAATACATGAACACCCTCAATATTTGCCAATAATTCAGAAATAAACCTCTGAAATATACCTGGTGCTGACGACAACCCAAAAGGCAATCGGTGGAACTTATATAATCCCAAATGAGTATTCATAATTAAATATTGTTGAGAATTTTCACTCACAGATACCTGTAAATATGCATTTTTCAAATCCAATTTTGAAATATACTGACAAGAACCTACATTTGCCAAAATGTCATCCAATCTCGGTAATGGAAAGGTATTAACACTTGTTTGGGTATTGAGATACTTAAAATCTACACAAATCCTTATTTCACCATTAGGTTTCATTACAGGAACAATAGGACTGGCCCAATCTCCTGCATGCTCGACCTTGCTCACTATATTTTTACTTTCCAGTTCTTTCAAACTATTCTCAATTTTACATTTATAATGATAAGGCACAGATCTGGCTTTAAAATACTTAGGCACAGCATTTTCTTTTAACATTAATTGACACTCATAATTTGTAATGGGTGATCCTTCCACCACCTGATACTCATTGAACATTTTTACACAATCAAGCTTAAGCCTAGATGCACTACTTGGGGTAATAAGAGGACCTTTAAATTTATCATCACTCACATTATCAACTTGTACCCACTGGTATTTCAATTTCTTCATCAAAGACCTGCCTGCTAAATTTAAATCATTATCTACAACAAAAAACTTTTGTCCCTTGACCATTTGGCCTTTAAAAGAAACATCACAATTTATTTCACCATACACCTGCATTTCCGCTTTATCATAATTAGCTAAGCGTTTCCTTGTTGGTAATGGTGTTAAATTCAATTTATTAGCATCATGCCGTGAAATAGTGGATGCACCACTGCCAGTGTCTAATTCAAATTCTAGGGGAAACCATTTAACCTTAAAATTTCTCTATATGGTTCCTCATAATTATCGACAAAGTCAATAGAATTCACATCAAAATCAAAAAGTTTCAATAAATCATAAGAATCATGAAAATTTTCATTAACAGGAATATGCTTACTAGTAGACTCGTCCACATCATGCACTGAATTAACATTCCTAGATTTATTTCTAACCTTTTTATTGGAACACACTGTACTCACATGGCCTTCCTTGCCACAGTAATAACATTTAGCATTCTTAAATTTACAATTATTAGCTAAATGGTTATCACGCCCGCAATGAATGCATTTACCTTGAGCTTTACCATAATCACTTTTACCTCTCCCCTTAGAGTCTGCACTAGAATTAGGCCTAGGCCTAGTTACTTTATGCCTAACCTTGTTAACGGTACCGGATGGCCTATTATCTGTAAAAGAACTTGAAGTAGGACTACATTCGGTAACATAGGCAGTTTCTAAATTGGTAACCTTGGCAAGTAAATCACGAGAGGAGATGGATTTAAACTCAAAAGGATCAGCTAATAAAACCTTAAAATATACTTCATTATCAATACCAACCAATAACTGTTCCTTCAACCTTCGGTCAAACTCATTATTAAATTCACACTGTTGAGCTAATAATTTAAGTTCTGCATAATATTCCTTCACTGACTCACTACTTTTCTTCTTCCTCTGTAGGAAATCACATAATGCTCTATGATAACTTGGTTTCGTTATGAAATGAGACTTAAGTTGATTTACTAGGTCATCAAAAGGAACTGCAGACGGCAATTTCGGTGCTGTTAACTTACAGATCGTGGAAAAAGTCTCTACTCCCACTGAAGAAAGCAACAAAGCCCTTTTTGCTGTTGCCTCGGTTACTTCGTTTACTTCACAATTCATGGAAAATAGATCCAACCAACAATTTAGTTCCAACTTATCTGGATTGAATTCGGGAATTGCCGGTCTCCTTGTACCTGCCATCCTTCCTGACTGGGTATGGAACTTCGGTAAATCGGTAGTCCCCAACAATTACAGCTGAACTCAGGCTACTCACTGGAGTCTGGACGTTGGCCAGGCCTAAACTGGGTGTGCTAGGCTAGATACGGCCGGCTGTCGTTGGTACACTAACTCTGCTTCCATATGACATACCTCTTTGTACACTGGGTTCTTCCTCGTCCCTTTAGTACTTAGGTTCCAAGAAGACAGGTTGGTAAGTCCATACTTTATTCTGGTACATCAAATACAAGTAAACAGACCCATGCTTCTGCTGGCGTCACAGTTCGTGGATGGCGGGGAAGACAACAATAACAACTCAAAGGTTCAACATAGTAGAATGAGAGAGTAGTGTTTCTCAATACATTACACTCTTCTAACTTATAAAACTGGCAGCTCCTATCATTAGATTTATGATTAGAGTTGCAGTTTAAGCACCTTGCCTCAAGTGTACATTCCCCATGGTAAATATTGGAGTAAGTATTACAAATTTTTTCATTATTGCAAACTTTGGAAGGATGTCCAAATTTAAAGCAATTATAACATTGCAGTGGCTTCTGCTTAAAAGGTTGAACTCTGATCCTTTCGTTTTCTATGTCTATGTGGAAAGGTACATCAGCATCCTGGAAAGTAAGAACAATCACTGATGTTCCAGGTACTTTATGTTCTTTCCACACTGATAGTGGACACATAGCCAATATCTCCTCTTCAGTAAATTTATATAGATCCCTATTGAAAACCACTCCCCTTCCATAACTAAAGTTTAGATGGGGTTTGATGTCCAATTTTAAATCATCATTTACTGTCTTCAAATTGGACAGTATAACAGACTTTGTGTATGACTTGGCCTTTATCATATATCTCCAGGTGCGACCGTACCTACCTTCCTCTGAAGAAATTTGCAGATCTTGAAATAATTTTCCGTACCTCTTACAGATTGAGCAAGAAGCCACATTGGTGGTTTTGGCTTTCTTTGGGATGGCATATCTGCCTCTATATCTTTATCAGCCTAGTCTGCTGGTCTGTAGACATCCAGATCTTTAGGTGCCCCATCACACAGAGCACCCTTAACACTCATATTACCTACTTTAATATCAACAATGTTACGGCTTGCATTAAATGCTTCCTCATGACAATTAAATGATAACCAAGATTCCCAATTATCATCTTGAAGTTTCATTCTAATTTTGTTTATTAATCCGTAACACTCAAATATTTTATGTAGCACATCATCATTAGCTTCTAATGGGATTTGGGTAACGTGCAGGACATTCAGTTTTCCTGTGTTGCCCAAATTAACTTTTTTCCTAATGTTTAAAGAATAGCCCTTTTAGGTTCCTACGTCGTCAACGGAGTTTTCTTTAAATGAATTGCCAGAGGTCGTCAACAGTGCCGGTGGAGAGTCAGCATATCCAGGGGAGGTGGGGTCATTGTCACAAGAATCCATTAGAATAAAGAAAAGAGAAGAGTGATTTTTGAATAGTTTGATTTACCTGCTTGAGAACATTAAGGCATCACATGTTGGGAAGGAAATTTGCACTCTCCACTACCGGCACAGTGAGAGTATACTTCCCAGATGGTCCACTCCATACCCTACCCGAAGGATAGCACCAAAACAGATATAGAGGCACAGGTGTAAGCTGAACCCACCTGTTAGGACTGAGACCAAGAAACTATGGAATCATTCTTCACATATCTGTAATGACGGGCTTCCGGCCAAAAGCCGAGAGTTCTACCCCAAGCATTGGATCCCCCTGGATTCCGAAGACCCAACACTTGAGAATAGTTCCGCCAAAAAGGTCCAAACCATCTTCGGGATGGCTGAGATCATCCAATGCTCTCACATATAGCTTTGAGCACAAACACCTCCCAACCGTGACACCTTTCCCATTCATCAAAGCAGGCAGCAATACCGGATGTAGAAACATCCACCCAAGTGGTAATAACAGATGTAGAAATATCCATGCCATAAAGAAAAAAAAAAATAATAAACATACATACATATGTAAATATATACACATATACATACGGGAAATTTTACTCATAGGGTTGGGACAGTAACATGAAGGAAAGTTTATAATATTAGGAGAAGGTTGAAGCAATATAAAGAGGAAGAAAAAGATAAGAAAGAGAGAAATTTAGATTTGAATTGGGGGAGCAATTTCCCCAAGTTAGAGAGCCCTCTTGCCCGTCACCAAGTTTCAGCACGGGAATAGAATGCCGTGCTGAAGCTCAATGCCTTCATCAAGGCATTCTCTCATTAAAAGGGCCCCGGAGAAGGAGGAAGAGCTGCCTCGCTATGGGAGGCAACCCCCTCTCCCGAACCCCGAGGTTGGTCAACAAAAGAATGGCCTACGCTACGAATCGACGGCCTCTCACGAGAGACCGATCGAGTGGGAGCTTCGGAGGAGGTTCGGGCAACGGAAGAAGTCTCTTTAGAACCTTCCTTCTTCAAGGCAGCCCTTGAAGGAGAAAGGTCACGCTTAGACTTCTTACGTCGCCGAGAAAACCTCTCCCACTAGGAGGTAGACCACTCCCTACACTCACTACAAGTTTCATCTCTATCACACCGTTGACCTCTGCAGTACGGACACAAGGTGTGAGGGTCCGTCTCGACCACCGACATAAACGTCCCACAAGGGCGGTCGGGTAAGCCAGGGCACTTCCGCATGATAGAGGTAGAGGCCAACTTCCGTGCACACAACTGCAAGAAAAAGTAAAAAAAAAAGACTAAGGCTGTCAAATATGCGAGGGTGAGACAGACACGCCTGACCATCACCCGAGCCAAAAGTGAAGTACAGTGAACCCTCATTTATCGCGGTAGATAGGTTCCAGACCCGACCGCGATAGGTGAAAATCCGTGAAGTAGTGACACCATATTTACGTATTTATTTAACATGTATATTCAGACTTTTAAAACCTTCCCTTGTACGTAGTACAGTTAACAAACTACCCTTTAATGTACAGAACACTTAATGCATGTACTACAGTACCCTAAACTAAAACAGGCACAAATATTAAAGGCGATTTTATACCATGCGTTTCCTAAACACGCCAAAAAGCATGATAAAAAATGGCAACCAATGTTTTGTTTACGTTTCTCTGATCATAATGAAGAAACAAACGCATTTACACATCTGTGTATAGGTTAGTTTTTGCATCGATTACATTGATTATTCAGTACAGTATGTTGATTTTGTTATTACCAATGTTTTACTTAATTTTTCTTAGGACTTCCAAATGAAATGTTTTTCTTTATGACGCCGCCTGAAACGACGGAGTCATAAAGTACGCTCAGTAAACAACCACGCTCAGTAATCAAAGAAGGCATTTAACGCGCATGATGAAAGTGATAAATAATATTTACAGTAAAAGCTTTTAGAAAATATGTTATTACAAATATTATTTACCGTATCTATATAAAATCATACAGTACATACTGTACGTAGCAAAGCAGGAAAACAATTTGAGAGAGAGAGAGAGAGAGAGAGAGAGAGAGAGAGAGAGAGAGAGAGAGAGAGAGAGAGAGAGAGAGAGAGTGTGTGTTTTACGTACATAAATGTAAATTTTAAACAAAAAAAAATATGATAGGTTACAACATGTATACTCTTCAGACTTTTAAAACCTTCCCTTTAACTTAATGCATACAGTACTAAACTAAAAAAGGCACAAATATTAAAATGTTAGAATATTAAAGTAAAAAATAAAGATTGTTACTGTACTAACCACGAAAGAAGTTCAAGAAAAACTTGAATGATGATGGCGATGAATTTGCTGCACAGTAGAAATGATGATGATGAAGCTGATGATGTCTTCTACTGTGCAGCCAATGATAGTATTTTACGTCTCTTCAGACGGAGGTGTCTTTTCCTGGGACACCTCTTCAACTTCTTCAATTTCTTCCGAAGGCGTACTAGCAGGAGGAACTGGCTCTTTTTTGCGAGGCTGGAAGAACATTGTGATCGGAAGTTGCTGCCGCTGCTTCTTTTTTCGCTCTAAGAGCATCCTGTGTTGCAGAATTGCATAGATCGAACCATATCCTCGTCCCACTTTTGCAACATTTCTTTCAACTCCTTCGCATGGTTGCAGGCCTTGGCAAGCCGTTCTAATGTTAAGCCCGTTTCTTCAACATTTTCTTGGGTCTCTTCCTGCGTTTCACTCTCTTCTTCACTGGCCGATTTCGTCAGGTCTTCTAGGTCTGCGTCAGTTAGCGGCTGGGAATGGCAGTCCAACAACTCGTCGACGTCTTCAGTCGTCATGTCGCCAAACCCGTCACCTCCAATTATGGCAGCCAACTGCACAGATTTGCGTATTGCAGAGTGTTGGATTTCCGATGGAGTAAATCCCTCGTTGTCGTAAACAATCTGGGGCCACAACTTCTTCCAGCTCGCAGTCACGGTTGCAGGTTTCATTTCTTGCAGTGCCTTCTGAATGTTCTGCAGGCACGTGGCTATGGTGTACTGCCGCCAGTATGCCTTCAAGTTAAAATCTTCATCCTCATCATCTTGGGCAGCATCCACACACGCAACGAGGTCCGCCAAGGTATTCTTCGTGTAGAGGGCCTTGAACGCCCTGATAACCCCATGGTCCATCGGTTGAATTAATGACGTGGTGTTGGGTGGCAGGAACTCAACCTGAATGCCCTCATGCGACAGATCAGTTGCGTGTCCACCAGCGTTATCCATAAGGAGAAGGATCTTGAATGGCAAGCCCTTCTCTACGAGATATTTGCTGACTTGCGGGATGAAACACTGGTGGAATCAGTTGGAGGTCAGCATCTTCGTAATCCATGCTTTTGGATTATGCATCCAGTACACGGGAAGGAGATTCTTATTCTCATTTTTCAAAGTGCGAGGATTTTTCGACTTGCAAATAAGCCCCCGCTTTAGCAAAAATCCAGCAGCATTGCCACACATCACGAGGGTAATGCGATCCTTGAATGCTTTAAAGCCAGAGGCTTTGGCTTCTTCTTTGAACAGGAAAGTTCGCGACGGCATTCTCTTCCAAAACAAGCCGGTCTCATCCTTATTAAAGACTTGTTTCGGCTTGTATCCACCTTCGGCGATAATATTCTTGAACGTCTGGTTCACGTAAGTTTCAGCAGTGGCAATGTCAGCGGAAGCAGCCTCGCTATGCAGGGAAACGCTTTTCAGGGCGAAGCGTTTCTGAAACTTCGCGAACCATCCTTTGCTGGCGGAAAACGTTGTTTCTGACGCTGGGAATCAGTGGATGTCCCTGGTTGAGGTTCATCTACATCATCATCTTCTTCAGCATGGTCGCCATCGTCGCAAAATTCTCATACAAGCTCAAAGCCTTGGTTCGGATGGTGTTCGTATCCAAGGCTATGTTCTTCTTCCGGCAGTCGGCAATCCACACTGCTAAAGCACCTTCCATGCGTACGATCGTTTTATTACGCATGGTAACGACTCGCTTCGCTGATCTGCTAAAGGTGATTGCAGCCGTCTTTCTAATGTTCGCCTCGTCCTTCTTGATATAGCGAACGGTGGATTCATTGATTCCAAAATGGCGGGCTGCGGACGCGTAACTTCTACCGTCTTTCAACATATCGAGAAGTGTCACCTTCTCAGCAATCGTCGTCATCCTTCGGTGGCGTTTAGGCTCAATACCAGCCTTAGTAGAAGCAGAATGCTTGGGAGGCATTGTACAGTAGGGTTTAACAGAAAGTTCAACAAAAAGTTCAACTTAAAACAGTCACGCACAGCACAGATTAAAGTTCACAATAACTTAACAACGTCTACACAGCGATACGGCGGGAGAGAAAGTGACCGCGAATACGTAGATGCTGGAAGTTGGAGATGCGGGCAAAACACCAATCACAGGCTAGATAACAAAACTTGGGTTCTGATTCGTCATCTATCAGCGCTTGAACCAATCACAACCCGTCTTATATGCTACGTAGGTTACCAATTCAAAGTACAAGATACCCTACGTATACTGTACAGTAATAATAATAATAATAATAAATAATGATAATAATAATAATAATAATAATAATAATGATAATAATAATAATAATAACAATAATAATTTTAATAACAACAACAACAATAATAATAATAAACGGATTTTGAGCGAAGCGAAAAATCTATTTTTGGGTAAGCTGGCCATGTCGTCCTGATGGAAGTTCCTCTAAGGTAGCTTCCTAGGGTATATTACAACTACGGCGATATTCCCAGAGAATTTACCTTAAGGTACCCAGAATTTTAACTCCTGGAGCGAATATCCCTAATAAAAGAATCAGGGATATCGCAAAATATCAGCGGACGTATTCTTGACACGCCACATGGCAATCTGTACCCCGAACAGAGTTAACACTTCGTAGGGGTCAAAATGGCAAGAAAACGAAAACGATAAGAAAGGGGGGAGCCGTTCGTAAGGCATCTCTCCTCCCCGTTTCGTAAGCGTGCCCTGCGCCGCTCGTGGCGCCATCTGTATTCCTTGTAGCGATACACGAGGTGCTACAGATACTGTATGTAGGGAGGGGTCCTACAGCCCTTTCCCTTTTTTTTTTTTTTTTTTTTAAAGGAAAGGGGCAGGGCGGGTCCATCAGGACGACATGGCCATCTTACCCAAAAATAGATTTTTCGCTTCGCTCAAAATCCGATTTTTGGGCTCAAGCCATGTCGTCCTGATGGAAGTGTACCAGAGCATTACTGTATCTGTGGATTCTCAAAACGTGCTGCACTCCTCAGAAATATTTCCCTAGTCAACTCGACTGAGAGACCTAAGATGTTACCGTTATACATCTTTTCACTAACCATAAACCATGATAGCGCTTCCTGCCCCCTACAGGGAAGAGTCCTACTAGACTCTGGGAAGGAACGAAGAGTACATATACCTATGTATGAATCACTGGCAAGCCCATATAGTGGTCTCACCCTATATGAAGTAAAGCATAGTCTGTAAGGAACTACAGCGTCAAAAGGAAATACCGACCAACCCCATGGTCGAAACTGAGTTGGACAAAAGGTTTATATCTGTGTAAGAATAAACTTGCTGCCGCTACCGTCCTCTGAGAAGGATGGAGCCCTTTACACTAAGGAAAGTATAAACCAATGCAACAAGGCTTGCATCAAGGAACAGGCTATTATAGATATCCCCGATTAACGTACATAGGCTGAATGCTCAATAACTGATAAGAAATTGACATAGGTGAAGGAGACGCAAGGTTCCCGAGAACAAGTTTATTGACAAACAATAAATAGACATGGTTACCACAATTATATACATATGATAGGTGGATAACCAATAAATTTTCACAAGTACGGTAGTAAACAGATATATGTTTATCTGAAAGAAACATTAGAGCCACTTTTCACGTACCAAGGTATCAAAGTTAAAAGTCCATGTTACTAGCCACTGACATTAGCGTCAAAAACGCTCAGCACACATGTCTGTACTTATGCTAAATTCACCTTAAAGACGGAACAGTCACTGTGGGCACCCGGTGCCCTCACTCCCAGTTATAGCACCGCATATAACTATACACTCACCCTGGAATTAATAGTCCCAATTAAATCCACTGTTCCTCGCAGAGTTAAACAGCAGGGTTAACGACGTAATCAACTGCTACCACAGACCTCTTTAGCTGCTCCACTTGCTTAGCATAGTGGTGAAAGAACACCCTGGAAGACTTCCAGCCAATATATGAACGAAGGTGTTCAAAATCCATAAAGTTAAAGAAGTTTAAGGATGAAGCAACTTTCCTCGGATCATGACCTGCGGGTGAACTGTCGGGATCCGCTCTGCGAATAAAGTATGTAATTTTCGCCCTGAGTTGTTTCAAAGATAAATTCGAGCCCGATGTTTCTCCTCTGAACAGTTGACCCCCTTGGAAGTCTGAAGTTCTACGAAGATAGACCTTTAGGCATTCTACAGGACATAGAGATGCATCTTCTTTCAGAGGGCAGATTCTCCAGGGACCCCACCTGTTGGTGGGCAACTCGTTCTTAGCGAGAAACGTAGGGTCCGGAAACAGGTTCAGTTCTCCCCCATCCAGGAACTGAACGCGGCCCTCATCTCTCGAGAGGCCTACAATCTCACTAACTCTGGCCCCAGACGCGAGTGCAAAAAGGAAGATAACCTTTTGAGTCAAATCCTTCAATGCACACTCCTCATTATTCAGTAATGAGGCGAAATGAAGGACTTTATCTAAAGACCATGAAATAGGCTTTGGAGGAGCTGAAGGTCTAAGTCTGGCACAGGCCTTCGGGATCTTGTTAAAGATTTCGTTAGCGAGGTCTACCTGGAAGGCGTACAGAATGGGCCTTGTCAAAGCAGACTTACACGTAGAAATCGTGTTAGCTGCCAGCCCCTGTCCGTGGAGGTGGATGAAGAAGGACAGGCAGAACTCCGTCGAGATCTCATGCGGATTCTTCTCTTTGACAAAGGCCACCCATTTTTTCCAAGCAGACTCGTACTGCCTTCTAGTAGACTTGCACTTATATTCCTCCAGGAAGTCAATGCTGTCTTTCGAGATCCCGAACCGCTTCTTCACCGCTAGGGAGAGAAAATCATGAGCTGCAGGGTCCGGGTTTTCTGTAATGAAGCGTAGACAGTCGACTTCTGGACTCGCTGGGACAGAACTGGGTCCGGGAGTGGCAGAAACTTCAGTCGTAGTTCCAGAGCCAGAGGGAACCACACGCTGTTCGGCCACTTGTGGGCCACTATCGCTGCTACTCCCTTGAAGGACCTCAGCTTGTTGAGGACCCTCAACAGAAGGTTGTGAGGGGGGAACAGGTAGATCCTGGACCATCTGTTCCAATCGAGGGACATCGCGTCCACTGCTTCCGCCAAGGGGTCCTCGTACGGGGACACATATCGCGGCAACTTCTTGTTGTCCTTCGTCGCGAAGAGGTCTATCTGCAGTTCTGGGACTTGACTCGAGATGAAGGAGAATGATCCTGCGTCTAGGGACCATTCCCACTCTACCGGTGTAACCCTGGATAGAGCGTCCGCTGTCACATTGCGGACTCCTTGAAGGTGAACTGCCGACAGGTGCCACTTCTTCTTCTCCGCCAGTCGGAATATGGCCAACATCACCTGGTTGAGAGGTGGGGATCTCGATCCCCGCCGATTCAGACATTTCACAACCACCTCGCTGTCCAGTACCAACCTTATGTGGATCGAGTGACGCGGGGAAACTTTCCTCAGGGTAAGAAGTACTGCCATAGCTTCTAGAAAGTTTATGTGAAAGGTCCCGAATAGCTTGGACCAGGTCCCTTGGACCTTCTTTCGATAAGAGTGACCTCCCCACCCTTCCTTTGAAGCGTCTGTGTGAATCGTCACTGACGGGGGAGGTGGCTGAAGAGGTGCCGACCTCTTTAGACGACTGGCCTGAGACCACGGTCTGAGAAGAGAACGTAGCCGAAGCGGAACCGGTCTCCTCAAGTCCCTTCACGCGTTTGACGCAAAGCTTCTCCAAACTCCGGCTGCATCCTTTAGCTGTGCTCTTAGCACCGGGTCTGTTACCGACGCAAACTGAAGAGAGCCCAGAACCCTCTCTTGTTCGCGTCTTGATATCCTCTCGAAATCTAGAAGTCTCTTGACAGACCCCGCTATCTCCTTCCTTTTCGACATCGGGATGGAGAATCGGTGTGACACTAGGTCCAAGTGAATTCCCAACCACTGGAACCTCTGAGATGGAGAAAGACGAGACTTCTTTCTGTTGATCTTGAACCCTAGATACTCTAGGAACTGAATCACCTGTAGGGAAGCCTGCAAGCATTCCGCCCTGGATGCTGCCCACACCAGCCAATCGTCCAGGTAGGCTACCACCTGGATCCCTTTTAGGCGTAACTGTTTGAGCGCTGCACTCGCAAGCTTCGTGAAGACCCTTGGGGCTATGTTTAGCCCAAAAGGCATCGCTCTGAAGGCGTAAAGTCTTCGTTGTAGCTTGAATCCTAGGTAGGGGGAGAGACGGCGACTGATTGGAACGTGCCAATAGGCGTCTGACAAGTCGATGGAGACGGTAAATGCCCTCTTGGGCAGTAAGGCCCTTATGTGTTGCAACGTTAACATCTTGAACTTGTGGTTCACTATGAACTTGTTGAGTGGCGACAAGTCCAGAATGACTCTGAGTTTCCCCGAGTCTTTCTTGGGAACACAAAACAGCCTCCCTTGGAACTTGATGGACTTTACCCTCCGGATCACCTTTTTCGCCAACAGTTCTTGAATGTACTCCTCCAAAACGGGGGTGGAGTGTTGGAAAAATCGAGGGCACGGGGGCGGAGTGCTGTACCAGCTCCAACCCAGTCCATTTTTGAGCAGGCTGTGGGCCCAGGGATCGAAGGTCCAACGATCCCGAAAGTACTGTAGTCTCCCTCCTACCGGCAACACTTCACTTTGACTGCTGCCCTGCAGTCTTGCCTCCTTGGCCGCGACCACCTCTGAATCCCCTTCCCCTTGAGGGGCGTCTAGACGAGCCTCTAGCTGCTCCTCTGGGCTTTGCTCGAAAGGTGGTAGACTGCCCTTCGAACACTGGGTTGAATGCCGGGGATGGCGAGGACACGGCCTGGGGCACCCATTGGAAGGTGGTCGGGGCCTGGGCTACCATCTGGGGCACCGGAGGCAAAGCCGATTGTTGCTGCTGCTGACGTTGCGGTCTGAAAGGCTTGGCTGGGCGGGGAGAAAACCTAGATTTCTTCGTCTTCCCCTTCGGTTGGGGACCCTCATCGGGGGAAGACTTCCTCTTGAGGGACAGGCCCCACTTAAGGAGAAGATTCCTATTCTCGGTGGCTGCCTTGTCCACCACCTCCTTAACTACATCACTGGGGAAGAGATCTTTGCCCCAGATGTTGGATGAGATCAATTTCTTCGGTTCGTGCCTCACTGTGGCCGAGGCGAACACAAACTCCTTGCAGGCCCTCCTCGCCTTGACAAAGCTATAGAGGTCCTTTGTCACCGTGGCCAGATGGATCTTGGCCACCACCATGAACATTTCATGGACCTTGGGGTTGCTTGCCATTGTCTCCATGGTTGTCTGGAGAGACATCGAGGCTACCAGACGCTCCTTTGTCTCGAGCTCCCTTCGCAGAAGGAATTCAGACAGCTTAGGGAGGTTTTCGCCGAACTGTCGACCTGCGATATCGGCGTCCAACTTCCCAACCGAAAAGGTAAGATGGACGTCCTTCCAGTCCTTGTTGTCCATCGGCAAGGCTAAAGACAAAGGCTTGCATTCCTCCAAGGAGGGGCATGGTTTGCCAGCCTCGACTGCCTTCAGAACGGCTGCGAACCCTTTCTGCAGAAAGGGGAAGGCCCTAGCCGGAGAGGATACGAAGGAAGGGTGCTTCTTACTCAAAGCAGCAACTTTCGAGTTCGAGAAGCCCCTCTCCTTCATTGCAGACGCCAGCGAAGCTTGAGCCTTGGCGTGATCCAAGACGATCATCTCCTTCGGCTCCGTCTCCTCCTTCGAGGCCGGTTCCTTCTTCAGACGGACGTAACAGTCCGGATAGGCTCCTCTGCTGGGCCAGAATTCCACCTCCTCAAGGGGAACTGAACCCAGCTTCTCCGACATGACGATCTTCCCGACCGTCATCGGCATGTGCTCGGCATACCTCCACGGGTTGGCATCCGAGCACACAGGAAGGTCTTTCACGTTGAGCTTTTTCGGAGGCCCACGTGATGCTGCAATCCTCTGCATCTGTAGCTCCATGCAGCTGCCTTCTGATTGTTCTCCTTCTGCATTTGCTGTATCATGCCAACAATAGAAGAGAGAGCTTGTCCCAGCTCTGGTGGAAGAGCGGACGAAGTAGAGGGGATAGGTTCAGGAGCCTGAACCGGAGCGTCCGATGGCACGGCATCCTCTTCCTCCACGACGTTCGGATCTTGATCCTCGTCCTCGCCCCCTGCGAGGAGGTCCTCTTCCGCCCGTTCGGACATGTCCGACATCTTGTCGTCCAGCTGAATGTCTTGCATGGCCTCCGCGACTTCAGCATCCACGGGGATCTGGACGAGAGGGATCTCCGGCCGAGGCTGGGGGACGAGAGCGTCAGCAGAAGCCTTGGGAAAGAGGTACGCCCTCATCTTCTCACTTGGAAGATAAAGTCCAGAGGTGTTCTTTTGGAAACCCCTTACCCAAACACGAAGCTTCTCCCTCGCTGCATCCCTTGACTCCGCCGACCTAGGGGATTCAAAGGCCTCAGCTAGCAGGTTAGTACATACTGAACATACCTGAGGGTCCCAGTAACGGAGATCATCCTTGGAGGCTGCGCAAGCCGCGTGCCTCCTACACAAATCATGCCCGCAGAAGTTCTTACTGCGGACGTTGCAGAAGACGCTACCGCACTTCGGATGCTCCTCCTGTAAAAGAAGAAAATTTCCATAAATATCAGGTGAATTTCAATTCACATGTATATACAAGCATGTACAAAGTTTAAAGGAAAGACACACACTTGTGTTTCCCACACAGTCACTTGCAGTAGCCTTCCAGCAATTAAAATCAAATGGTTAGTCTCTGCTAGAATAACCAAAGTAAATATTTCCCAAGGGAAATAGGTGTAGCTCACACCTAAGGTGAGACTTTAACATACTGGCTAAAGACAGAAAGAACTCTCTTTCCATCCCTGTAAGGCAACACCAAGTGACTGCACAAAGCAACACAAGCATGCTAGAAAATACAGTGTTGTAACCTACTATATCATAGCCTCTCCCCACAGTATATGCTATACAGGGGAGTACTGATATAGTATATGGGGTGGCGTGCCGGCCGGCACCCCCCACAGGTAGGTCTCAAGTATACGACTTAAGAACTCTAAGGTGGCAGAACTCTAGTTCCGATGTCTGTGCCGGCCGGCAGTGACTGCCGGCCTGCAGCTACACTAGGTGGCGCCCGGCTGTCGGCCACCACTCCCAGTGGCCAGCAGACAGAGCGAGGTAAAGGCCGGCCGGCAGAGGTAAACAACCCATGCCGGCCGGCAGCCACGCTAGGTAGCGCCCGGCTGCCGGCCGCCACTCATAGCGGCCGGCAGACGAGCAAGGAGACCGGCCGGCAAAGGCATGTAGCCATCGCCGACCGGCAGCAAGAGAACTAGAGAACACCAACTGCCGGGCTAAGAGGCTATACTACCTCAACGCCCAACACCCGAAAGAGTGCTGAAAGGAAGGGGAGAATCTAATTCAGGCTTCCTAACCACTGCTCACTAGATCTACAGACAGGAGTGGATGAGGGACCAAGGGAGGACCGGGCAGCACTTAAGGTAACAGGTCCTCTGCCGGCCGGCGCACTCTGCCGGCCGGCAGGGAACCAAGTCAGCTCCCCATCCTAACCTATGCTAGGTATGGATGTAGGAAGGCAGACACTAATGACATTATGGAAAGGACAGAAGGGAAAGGACAAGAGGGTCCTGTCCAACCTTGCACTGGTTAAAGATCACCCACGGCCAAGAAAGCCCATCTCAGCCTAGGGGGGAATCCGGGGAGGGAGGCCGGCAATACTTGCTGCCTCCCTATAACCAATGCAAGGAAGGTATTGCTATTCCAGGGAAAGGGACACACCCCACACCCGGAACAGCAACAAGGACAAGTCTGAAGGGTCACCGAACGAAGGGATCATAGCTACAGAAACCTTCAAGAGTGACCGAAGGAGGCTAAACCTTCTATGTCTGTGTCAGACAGCGAGGGAGACTCTACCCCAAGCCAGACCAACACGGACTCAGACTTAAAACACTGCTGTACTGCCCCTCTCTGAACCAGACAAGCTGGAACAGGAAGGTACAGTACCACCCCAATATAGTTATATCGAAAATTAATTCAAATAAACCACTAGGGTTAAGCCCAAGGCTTAAGCAGAGGGAAAGGGTTTGCGCGCCTTCCCCGAAGAGAAGGGAGCAAACGGGGGGAACAAGAAAACATATCAATAGCCTAAGACAACCTAGCCTAGGCACTGGGAGAATCGATTACCTAAATCACCGAAACTCACTCATATACCATCTTGGAAAAAACTCAGCATAAGCTTATATGTATAACGTTGCCTAACGCTTCAATAAAATTTAAATAATCACACTTGGAAGACTAAATATCATGCAGGAAGTACAAGGGCCAAACGACTAGGCTACAAGGTCTAGCGTAGGCCAGCCTAGGCAAATCCTTCGCCAAGGCGCTATACTACAGCATCATAAAAGTATTCCTAAATAAGCTAAGCAGATAAATTTATTAAAGCGAAAAGGGGGCTGGGAACGTCGCTCTGGCTAACCAAATAAATCCTATCTAGCGAGCGACAGCTTCCAGGACGCCTCCAGCAGGCAACAGCTCTTGTATCAAAGATAACTCTTTTAATTACTTTAATTTTTACCAAGAGCCTACATTTATACATAAAAGAAATGGTACTCAACTTATCGGAAGCAGAAGAAGTTGGAGAAAGCATATTAGCTTGAGTAAATCCAAGATATTTGGTAGAAACACAGGGAAAACACCGAGTTGTATAGCTACGCAAAAAGGAATACAGCGAGCGGCGCAGGGCACGCTTACGAAACGGGGAGGAGAGATGCCTTACGAACGGCTCCCCCCTTTCTTATCGTTTTCGTTTTCTTGCCATTTTGACCCCTACGAAGTGTTAACTCTGTTCGGGGTACAGATTTCCATGTGGCGTGTCAAGAATACGTCTGCTGATATTTTGCGATATCCCTGATTCTTTTATTAGGGATATTCGCTCCAGGAGTTAGAATTCTGGGTACCTTAAGGTAAATTCTCTGGGAATATCGCCGTAGTTGTAATATACCCTAGGAAGCTACCTTAGAGGAACTTCCATCAGGACGACATGGCTTGAGCCCAAAAATAACAATAATAATAATACAGCTTTACGTACGCTATTTTACGCTTGTTTTGTTGTAGGATGTGTCTCTCTCTCTCTCTCGTACGCTTATTCGAGATGTGATTTTTGCAACAAAGAATATTATTGGATGCAGTACCACGTACGTATACATACAAAAGATTCATGGAAAAGAAGCACATCCATTACATTTGTAGTACAGTAGTAGCCATCAGCAGCCTTACACCATTCTAATATGGTATGACTGCATCTGATTTGCGTTTCATGTTCAATTTAATTTTACTACGTACTGTATACAGTACTGAATTATCGTATGATCACATTCTCTTTTCGTGTTTTATTTCTTTCTGTGCTGAATTATATATCATATGTAATGCAATGAACAATCAGTAAGAGCAGATATTACTAATTACAGTATTAATGTAATTACAGGTAACGAAATATCGTATTTGGGGTCTTCAGATATCGCGATATTTTCGAAATTTCCGGAAAATCCGCGATATGTATATATATATGGGTTATGAAAAAAACCCGCAAAGTGGTGAATCCGCGATGGTCGAACCGCGAAGCAGTGAGGGCTCACTGTATATCAGTTCACCGGTGTGTGAGAGGGGAGGGGTAGCTAGCTACCCCTCCCCTAACCCCTCGCCACGGTCCAGATATACCAGGTCAGCCAGACAGCGTACCGATTTTAAGCCTCTTCTGCGCACCTACGTCATCTGAAGGGGCTTAGTGTTGGCGAGACCCATTAAGAACGTAGATCTATCACACAGTCAATGTAAATAAAACAACATTTTACCCTTGAAAAATATTTTATCAAGTTACAACTTTCATTTTTTTTTTCTTAGGGCCTTCCTGCATGGTTGTCCTTGAGGTTTTCTATACTTTATCAAAATATTAAGATATCGCATTCGAAAATATACCGATATCTTAACAAAAAAAAGCAATAACATCGTCAGGAACTTCAATACCAGACTGTTTTAATTCTAAATAAAGCTTTTTAAAACATTTTTTTCCCCTCCATGAGAGCTTCCCCGTGTACAGCTTTAAAAATCTTCCGCATTATCAACAACTGTGAAAAAAACTGACTAGAAGGTACATGTAATTCCCCCCGATCAACACATGCTATCCAAGTATCATTCCTTAGCACTTCTTCAGTCTTATTTCCTAACTCAGGATATTTTACACAAAATTTCTTTACAGTTATCCACCAATGTATTTAAGAGCTTCTTCCTCAATTACTCCCACAATATCTTTCTTTATTTGCTCTCAAAAGGTCTTCTTCCTCGTCTAAAGCATCTTTCTCTAAATCAAAATCTAAATTTCTGAATATCTGCATTGTTAGGCATATTTCTAACGCTAAGTCCCTTTCTTTCGTGGTAGATTCATCGTCTTTGGCTGATTCATGATATTTTTCAACAGTGGTGATATTACACTTTTCACTTAATACTTCAATTTCCTTTCCTAGTAACATTTTTTTTAGCCGAAATTTAAAGTTCACAGCATGAGGATGATCATAGTGCCCACCCATTTGCCTTATACACCCAAAGAAATGTTCAAGGCAATCTTGATTTAGTCTTTGTGTAAGTAGGTAGTCAATACTATAAGAGCCTTTTAACATATCAAACAAAGCAATGGTAGATTTACATGATAAAATTATTCCTTTCTGAAACTTTTTTGTATTAGGATTTTTAACTCTCATAGTATTCATTACCTCGATTACCTTGAGCAGTGTACCTGTTTGTTTTTCTACATCAATACCAAAAGCATTGCTTTTGCCAAACTCTCCATACATGGAGGAAGAATTCATTATGTCGAACTAATCATTTATTAAAAGATTAAAATCAGTGACGGAATGAATGAATGAATAAAATGATAATGGACACAGCGTCTCCTATTGTTTACGTTACCTCTATAGGTAGCTAACTAAGGCAACGGTCCTTTGTTTTGTTTACCCGTGTGTGAGACGGGGAAGCTTGACGTCACAGTATGGGTGATTCACATCTTAAGCTGCGCGTTGGGTAACCTGGTGTATATAGACCTTGCCCCTCGCTAACTAGCGAGAGGGTAGTTAACCCTCGTTAAAAATCTAATGGCCCGTCATTCAGCTACGCCGAAAGTAATACCCTATGTAAATAGGGTGGTTTGTATTTCGGTTACGGAACAATATTAAATTTGAGAGAGAGAGAGAGAGAGAGAGAGAGAGAGAGAGAGAGAGAGAGAGAGAGAGAGAGAGAGAGAGAGAGAGATCGTACCGGCTTCTCAACTCCACGAAGCAGTAGTTCGGAAAAGGGCTGATGTTCACCACTTCGTACCGGTAGAAGGCGCCCAATATCGTCTCCGCGGGAGTGTCCTTCTTGAAGCCTGCATCGATGACACTGTTTACGTCAACCTTCCAGTTACTGTTGCTTTAGTTAACAAGTCAAACTTTGAGGGATACGTCATTAGTGGTGTTGATATCCTTGCATTAAATACATCATTTATGTTATAAAACTACCATAATCATAAGAAAAAGGAGACGTTATTGCTCGATAAAGAGATCCCAATGCTAAATTAATTTTTTACTTTATTTATTCAGCCAAATTTCTGAACCCAGACGAGAGAACATAAGCTAGACCCTGACGCCAACCTGTGATGTGGAGAGTCCGAGCCATTTCGTCCTTCCTCAGCGCCTTGCTCCGGTTCTTTAGATTCTTCTGGTGCCTCTTGCCGAGGACGTGCGAGACATAGTGCAACTTCTCCAGGGGCTCCGTCTTGCACACGCTGCAAGCCAGCGACAGGCGGTCCAACACGCCCTGCCCGGCGGCCATGTTTAAGCTAGATCTGTCTTCGGCTGTGAACTAACGTACGCCTGCCTTCACCGGGCCAAACCGCAACAAACTTACCGAGTGCCGCGACAGACGGTGCACATGTGTTCTTAACATGTATGAAACTTGAATGATACGAGGAAAGAGTAACAATTATATTTTTAAAACCTATTTGTGCATGAAATAAACCACTTCAAAGGGGATGGAGAATCCACAGGGAGGTTTATGAGAATCAAAATGGCACAGAATCACATCATTCAAACTCTAAACAGTGTACGGGTGTCCATTGATAGTGTGCATCTACTCAGAACTTTTACTGCAGCCGTTCTCCTGAAAAAGAAGAAAATGTCAAATTATGTCGTTCGTGGAAAAATTCCAATCTATTACTAATATTCTATACACTTTGATAAGCAGTATATCCTTATAATGTTACGTTAAACAGGTTAAACTAAGTCTCTCTTCATAGTTTATATACGGCATATATTCTAACGTTGTTATTGATTTCAAAATATTTTACAATTTATGTTCAACACTTTTCATATAGTTTATTTCTTCCATCATTGGGCTAATTTTCCCTGTTGGATCCCTTGTAAGGCTTATAGCATCCAGCTTTTCTATCTAGGGTTGTAGTTTACCTAATAATAATAATGATGACAATGATAATTAAAAATGATGATAATAGTTACATAGCTAAGACATATTCATATTAACTATACAGTATATATATATATATATATATATATATATATATATATATATATATATATATATATATATATATATATATATATATATAACGGATTTTGAGCGAAGCGAAAAATCTATTTTTGGGTGAGATAGCCATGGCGTCCTGATGGAAGGATCCTTTTTGGTAGCTTCCTTGGGTAATCACTACTAGGATTTTCCCAGAGAATTAAACCACAGGTTATCACAGAATTCTAACTTCTGGAGCGAGTATCCTAAGGGTTTCCCCTTAAGACATCGTGTATCAACAGGGGACACGCATGTATTAACGTGCCACATAGCTATCTACACCCCATATAGAGTTAACGCTTCAATATGGCGGACAGAGAGCGGCTGGGAGCTGAGCCGCAGCCAATCTAGATGTGGCGATATCGGTACTCGCGATGTAAACAGACGGACGCCATTGCTTTTGATGACGTCACGTCTGTCCTCATCCGTAAGTCTGGAGCTCGCTCATCACCATGATACAGCGGCGCAGGGCGGGACCTGATAACAGACAGGGCGGGTCCATCAGGACGCCATGGCTATCTCACCCAAAAATAGATTTTTCGCTTCGCTCAAAATCCGTTTTTTGGGCTCAAGCCATGGCGTCCTGATGGAAGAGTACCAGAGAATTAGTGTATCGTGGTAGACTTTTTCCCCTTTATAAGTGAGTGCTAAAACATTGAGCCGAAAGCATAGTAGTCTATACTAGAGCTACCGTGAGGCAGTTGCCTTCCTGCCCCCTTGGCATGGAAGTCCCCACGGGCTATGCTGAGATCAAAGTGGTCATGGGAAGGCTATTCATATAGGCTGAAGGAACAATGAGATCCAGAAGATAAGTCAGAGCGATTTGGTATTCGCGTCGAAACAAACTTGAAGAAGTGGTGGTTGTACACTTCGTGCATGGAGTTGACTCATATTCATAACTGAGTAAGTATTCGCTAAGGAAACTTACTTGCTCTATATAAATAAATGCCCGGAGTAAATCCTGGCATTTTCCTTAACCAAGAATAAAGGGTAAGAAAACTATGACAATTAGTATATTTCATAGTAAGAAAGGAGCAAGGGAGACGCACAAGTAATAAAATAGACATTTTATTAGATAATTGCAGGTAAATCAATACATGTCATGCAATAAATAGTAAAAAACATTTACATTGATAAAAATGTACATAGTCATAAAGGCGTGCTCTTGAGTCTGAAAGGGAAGAATCAAGTATTAGTAGGCACTCGTTCTACGGAACGTTAGTCTTTATGTAACACACGTCATGCACGTGGCATGTAGCACTCATGTGGTAATCTACTATGACATTTCACCTGAGGTAAGAACAGTTAAAGAAAGCACAAGGTGGTTTCTGCTTCACTACGTATCACTTGAGGGTCAACATAGGCACCCGACGAGTTAGAGTCCCTAATAACTCACTGTTCTAAGCAGAGTTCAGAGCAGGTTTCATAACACTACCTGCGGCTACCACAAAATGTTTCACTTCGTGCACTTGTTTCGCATAATGTTTAAAGAAAACACGCGAGGATTTCCAGCCTGTATAGTTCTTGAGGCTTTCGAAATCCATACTCTGAAAGAGATTCAGAGACGAAGCGACTTTCCTAGGATCATGACCAGCGGGTGTACTGTCTGGATCCGCTCTGCGAATGAAGTAGGTGATTTTAGCTCTCAATTGTTTCAGTGACAGGTCGCTGCCCGATGTTTCTCCTTTGAAGAGTTGGCCTCCACCAAAGTTTGAAGTTCTATGAAGATAGACCTTAAGGCTCTCTACTGGACATAGAGAGGCATCTTCCTTCAAGGGGCATATCCTCCACGGGCCCCATCGTTTGGTAGGTAATTCGTTCTTTGCAAGAAACGTCGGATCAGGGAAGAGGGAGAGGTCTCCTGAATCGTTGAAAACGATATGTCCCTCTTCTCTAGATAGTGCCACTATTTCGCTGACTCGGGCTCCCGAAGCTAGAGCGAAGAGAAATATAACTTCCTGAGTCAGGTCCTTAAGAGGGCATGAATCATTGTCCAAGTTGGAGGCGAAGTGGAGAACTTTGTCTAGAGACCAAGTGATTGGTCTCGGAGGGGGTGCCGGTCGTAAACGGGCACAGGCCTTCGGTATTTTGTTGAAGATGTCGCTAGACAGATCTATTTGGAAGGCGTATGACAAAGGTCTAGTCAAGGCCGATTTGCAAGTAGAAATCGTGTTGGCTGCCAAGCCTTGTCCATGAAGGTGAATGAAGAAGGACATGCAAAAATCTATGGTGATTTTCGAGGGGTTCTTTGCCTTGACGGAGACCCATTTCCTCCAAGACGATTCGTATTGCCTTCTCGTGGATTCGGTCTTGTATTCCTCGAGGAAGTCTAGACTCTCCTTCGAAATCCCAAACCTTTTCTTAGCGGCTAGGGTGAGAAAATCATGAGATGAAGGTCCTTGATTTTCGATGATGAAGCGAAGACAGTCGACTTCTGTATTTGCTGGGAGAGAACTGGGTCCGGGAGGGGGATCAGCGTTGGCTGCATCTCCAGGATCAAGGGGTACCAGTTGCTGCGGGGCCACTTGGGAGCCACTAGAGCTGCTGTCCCTTTGAAGGTTCTCAATTTGGAGAGGACTTTCAGCAGAAGATTGGTGGGAGGGAACAGGTAAATCTTGGCCCATCTGTTCCAATCCAAGGTCATGGCGTCCACCGCTTCCGCTTTGGGGTCCTCGTACGGGGCTACATATCGAGGAAGTTGATGGTTGTCGCTCGTTGCGAAGAGGTCGATCTGGAGTTCTGGGACTCGGTGAGAGATGAAGGCGAATGATCTTGCGTCTAGAGACCATTCCGACTCTATCGGGTTTGTCCGAGATAGAGCGTCCGCTGTCACATTGCGGAATCCTTGTAGGTGAACTGCAGACAGGTGCCATTTCTTCCTTTCTGCCAGACGGAAGATTGTCAGGAGCACCTGATTTATCTTGGGCGATCTTGAGCCCTGGCGATTGAGACAACGCACTACCACAGAGCTGTCCAGGGTCAGGCGAATGTGTATCGACGGGGGCGGGGAGAGTTTCTTCAGCGTCAGAAGAACCGCCATGGCCTCCAAGATGTTGATGTGAAACGTCTTGAATAGGGGAGACCAAGTGCCTTGAGCCTGTTTTTGGTGGGAGTGACCTCCCCAACCCTCCAACGAAGCGTCCGTATGGATGTTGAGAGATGGAAGTGGGTGTTGGAGAAGAAGGGACCTTTTTAGGGCCCTCGCTTCTGACCACGGCTTTAGAAGAAGTCGAAGTCTGCTTGGGAGCCGTCTCTTGAGGTCTCTTCGAGCGATGGATGCGGAACGTCTCCAGACTCCCGCTGCATCCTTTAGCTGTGCACGAAGCACTGGGTTTGTGATCGAGGCGAACTGTAGAGAGCCTAGAACTTGTTCCTGCTGGCGTCTTGAGATCTGTTTGGATTTTAACAGTCGCTTGACAGACCCTGCTATTTCCTTCCTTTTCTTTGCTGGAATGGAAAGGCGGTGTGACTGAAGATTCCAGTGGATGCCTAACCATTGGAACTTCTGAGCTGGAGATAGGCGAGACTTTTTCGCGTTTATCTGGAATCCCAGGTGTTCGAGAAACTGGGTAACTTTTCTGCAGGATTCTATACAATCCTCGGGCGAGGGCGCCCACACTAGCCAGTCGTCGAGGTAGGCCATCACCTGGACGTTTCGGATGCGGAGCTGTTGTACTACTGCGTCCGCTAGCTTTGTGAATATCCGAGGGGCCACGTTGAGTCCGAAGGGCATGGCCCGGAAGGCATAGCTTTTCCGTTGGAGTCGGAATCCAAGGTAGGAGGAAGCGTGATGGTTCATTGGTATGTGCCAGTATGCGTCCGCCAGGTCTATCGAGACCGTGAAAGACCCTCGAGGCAGGAGGGTTCTGATCTGTTGAAGAGTCAGCATCTTGAACTTGTTGTTCGATATGAATACGTTGAGGGGGGATAAGTCCAGAATGACTCTGAGTCTGTCTGAGTCTTTCTTGGGGACACAAAACAGTCTCCCTTGGAACCTTGTGGACTTCACCCTTCTTATCACCTTCTTGTTCAAGAGGTCTAGCACATATTCTTCCAGGAGGGGGGTTGAACGTTGGAAGAATTGCTGGAAGGTTGGGGGTGGTTGCGCCCAGCTCCAGCCCAGACCTTTCTTGATGATGCTGTGTGCCCAGGAGTCGAAGGTCCAACGATCCTGGAAGTGGCGGAGTCTTCCTCCCACCGGAAGCACTTCATTGCTTCTGGGGTCCCGAGGACTTGCTGCCTCGGCCGCTAGCTCCCTGTCCTCCTCTGCCTCTGGAGGGCCGGCGAGAGGAATCTCTGCCGGAACCCCTGCCTGAGCTTCTACCTTTGGGACGAAAGGTAGTGGAGTGCTGCTCGAAGGCGGGGTTGAAGGCCGGTGATGAGGACAAAACCGGCTGTGGGACCAACTGAAAGGTCTGTGGCGGCTGAGCGGCCACTTGGGGAGTAGCGGGTGCCGGAAACTGACGTCTGTGCTGACGTTGCTGGGGTCTATGCTTCGACTGCTTCCTCTTAGGCTGAGGACCGTCATCCTGAGAGGGCTTTCTCTTCCTAGTCATGCCCCATTTGTTGAGAAGGTTCCTGTTCTCAGATGCGGCCTTGTCTGTGATCTCTTTCACTAGATCAGACGGGAAGAGGTACTTGCCCCAGATGTTGGAGGAAATCAGTTTCCGGGGTTCGTGTCTGACAGTGGCACTGGAGAACACGAATTCTCTGCAGGCTCTACGAGCTCGCATGAAGTGGTACAGATCCTTGACTAAGGTTGCCATATGAGATTTGGCAAGGACCATGTAATGGTCAGGGACTCTGGTGTCGCCAGCCATTACGTCCATCTGGACCTGGAGAGTGAGAGATGCTGCCAGCCTCTCCTTCGTTTCCTGTTCCCTACGAAGGAGGTGATCGTTTAGCTTGGGGAGGTCCTCATTAAACTGACGTCCAGCAACGTCAGGATCTAGTTTGCCCACCACGAAGGTGTGTTGCACATCCTTCCAGTGTTTGGTGTCGGGCGGGGTGACTGCGGAGAAAGGTCTGCATTCCTCCAATGCAGGGCAGGATTTCCCTTCTTCTACAGCCTTAAAGCAGGCAGCGAAAGCCTTTTCCGTGAAGGGTATCACCACTTCATCGGGCGCAACGTAGGTGGGGTACTTCTTGCTCAGAGCCGGAAGTCCAGAGCAGGTAAAGCCTCTGCTCTTAAGCGCTTTGGCAAGCATAGCCTGGGCCTTCGAGAGATCGAACACTATTTTCTCCTTCGGTTCGGTCTCTTCCTTTGAGGATGGTTCTGAACGTAGACGGACGTAACAGTCCGGATACGCCTTAAAGCGGGGGAAGAACTCCACTTCTTCCAGGGGTATGGAACCGATCTTATCGCTGACGAAGATCTTGTCGTCAGCGATGACCATATGCTCGGCGAATCGCCACGGATTGTCGCTCGAGCATGCGGGGAGGTCCTTGATGGAGATTTTGCGAGATTCCTTGGAACCTCCCATCGACCGAATGATCTGGTGAGTTTCTTGGAGCTTCTGCTCCATCACGGATTCAATGAGCCGAATCATATCCTGTGCCGTAGGTAGAGGAGTCGTGGTGGAGGACGTAGACGGGAGAGACACTTCCGTCGGTGTAGGAGTAGGAGGGGGGATGGAGGGAGGGGCATCCTCCTTATCGGACTCGGTATACACTACCCGGTCCTCTTCTTCATCATCCTCCCCTTCACCCTGGGCCATAAGGGTTTTCTCGGTGTCCTCCGAGATCTCTGACATGCGTTCATCATGTTCTAAATCCAGGTGATAATCATTCATGGACTGAGCCATGACAACATCAGGTTCCACTGTAATCTGGACTACGGGGATCTGTTCGACTGGGACCACTGAGTCTGGAGAGGCCTTTGGGAACAGCAAAGACCTCATTTCTTCTGTGGCTAGGTATGGTCCAGTGGCGTTCTTCTGAAAGCCACGTACCCACTTGCGTAGGTTGTCCCGAGCAGTGTCCCGAATCTCCGCTGAGGGAGAATCATAGAATGCTTTCTGTAAGCATTCTTGGCAGACCGAACAGGTGGTGGGGCCCCAGTATTTGAGATCCCCTCTCTTGTGAGCACAAGGGGCGTGTGTCCTACACGCCGTGTGTCCATAGAAGTGTGGCCGACGGACCGCGCAGAAGTCGTGGTCACACCTGACGTACTCCTCCTGTAAAGGAAAGAGACGATGAGTATTGTAGAGTCATAATATGGCTCGTATATAAAGTTAATTATTAACAAGTTAATATTAACTTAAATTAATTGTGATGCACAGAAGGGTGGGTGAAAGGAGACAGACGCATGCCTCGTGTAACCCGCCCGGCTGGTTGCCGTAGCATCGGACAGTCCCAGGTGGCCGTAGGCCTCCATGGAAGGTGTCTTGATAATGGGAATTCCATCTAGAATAACCATATTATAGACTAGGCTTGAAATCTTATCAAGAAAGTCTGGGGATCATGAGATCCTAGTAAGGTTCCGGCAACCAGACGTGCCAATTACACGTAGCGTGCTGGAAAGATGAAACACGCAAGAAGACAGAGTGAAAACTGAACAAAATGTACGATTCCGTACCAGTTTGTCTGCGTTAACAAGCCGTCTAGGTGCGGTTTTTAGGAGCTATCGCTAGTAAAGATAGCTGAGAGAAGGGGTGCAAGGCATCTTGCCGCCTCCGGACGGGTCCGGCATACCCCCGGCACGCCGGAAGCCGCTCGAGCAGAGTTTCTGGCATTCAAGAATGATCATTCTATGGTCAAAAGAAGCCAGGGTGGCGGCAGCCGGTAGCGGCGGCCGCCGGCAAGGAGCGGCGGTTCCGGCAGCCGGAGGCAGTCGGAGGGTGACAGGGGTAAGGATAAAGGAGCATAGCCGGGGCCGGGGGCCGGCTGCTAGTGCCGGCACTCCGGGAGGGGTCGGCAGTGTGCCGAGGCTATGAGGGAATGGAGAGGCCACGGCGGTAAGCCGGCGGCCGGCGGCGATCCCCCGGCACTCGGGGGAAGGCGGCAAGGATAAGGAAGTCACCCGGAGTGGCGGTAATGCCGGGGTAGAGGCGGCAAGGGACAAGCACCAAAGATGGAGGTGGGATGCCAAGGCTGTACTAGCCTAGTCAAGACACCTCTGGAAAAGGTACCACCATGATAGAGGTGAATCTATCATCCTAAGCAGGGGCCGCAATGGCCGGGGGCTAAGGCAGTCCAAGAGAGGACAGGGTGTACCCAAAGAAGGGGTGGAGACTCTTCATGTCGACCGAATGATAACTGACTCCATAGCACTATGGAGGGTCTATGTATCAGAGCGGACAACACTGGGAGCACCACGGGGTCCAGCACTCCAGCCTAGGGTGGAGTGTAGGACAGGGGACATATGAAGCCTAACCTACTGGTAGGTTAGGCTAGGCAAGAGATAGGTTGGGGGGGGGGAAAGGGTCTTCTTATAAGAAAGGATGGGTTATGCACCAGAGCGGCCACCTAGGAAGGGAGATGCTCACCCTAACCTATAGTAGGTGGACCAACTGAAAAACGGTGCACGCGTATATTTCAGCAAGGTACATAAACCAGCCCTCCCAACCTAACCTGGATTAGGGTTGTTAGACCCTAATCAAGGAAGGGAGAAGACGTATCGCAAGGAAAAGGTCAAGGACCGATTCAGCTTAAAGGAGGTGATCCTACCTTTAAGGTCCGCAACACTAAGGGAGGGGTCATTCCCTTAGGTGGGGAGGCGATACAGTACTCTGAGGAGTCTTGTCCTATCACATGTAATAAGATACAAGATTACCAGAGGGAAGCCCTAGGGCTAGGGATGAAGAGAGCATATAGGGGTCCTATCATAAGGTTAGGTTAGCAAGGCACTCAAGATAACCTACCCCCATATGGTCCCTGAAGGCGAAAAACACTTGCATCACTGTCAATGGTATTGTAAAATAATGCCAAAATCTTCATAACTAACACTAGGATCACTGAAATATCATGCATTAACACTGGTATAGGCTCACTGGCCTAGGGGCTAATCAAAGCCTACTGGTATGGGGTCAGCGAAGACCCTAACTAATGCGTCAAAAACACGATATAAAGTTCCTAGCTATGAAGACTAAATAACTAATAGCGCTGATTAGTAATTTATATACCGGTAAGGCTGTTGCGGCTAACTAAATAAGGCATGCAAGCAACAGCAGCGTCATAAAATGGCGCTGACCGGTCTGGCAAAGCTCTGCCACAATTATGCAAATATCTCGAAAAGTAAGATTTACTTTACGGTCAGAGCTTATTTAAACGATACTTTAACCTTTGTACTCAACTTTCCAGAAGAAGGTGAAGCTGAAGGTTGAGACATGGCAAGGATGCAAGCAGATAAAGTCGCACAAAGGGAAAAATACGTCCAATCGAGCGAGCTACTAGCAAAAGGAATGAGGACAGACGTGACGTCATCAAAAGCAATGGCGTCCGTCTGTTTACATCGCGAGTACCGATATCGCCACATCTAGATTGGCTGCGGCTCAGCTCCCAGCCGCTCTCTGTCCGCCATATTGAAGCGTTAACTCTATATGGGGTGTAGATAGCTATGTGGCACGTTAATACATGCGTGTCCCCTGTTGATACACGATGTCTTAAGGGGAAACCCTTAGGATACTCGCTCCAGAAGTTAGAATTCTGTGATAACCTGTGGTTTAATTCTCTGGGAAAATCCTAGTAGTGATTACCCAAGGAAGCTACCAAAAAGGATCCTTCCATCAGGACGCCATGGCTTGAGCCCAAAAATATATATATATAATGAAACTACAGTACTTTTATCTTATTTATTATTGGCATATGTTCATAATCAGAAATTTTAAAAGTAATTCGTACAAACCCGAGTAGTTTAATAGGAGACTCTGCCTTGGGTGGGAGGATGCTTCTATAACGAATTCTTAACCGGCGCGCCACGAGATTATTTCAAGCGTGCCGCGAAACAATGTCAATGAGATACTATCGCTAGAGAGTTACTGGGTCCTTTGACTGGCCAGACAGTACTACATTGGATCCCTTTCTCTGGTTACGGCTCATTCCGTCTTTCCTTACACTTACACCGAATAGTCTGGCATATTCTTTCCACATTCTCCTCTGTCCTCATACACATGACATCACTGAGATTACTAAGCAATTCTTTGCTCAAGGGGTTAATTACTGCACTGTAATTGTTCAGTGGTTACTTTCCTCTTGGTAAGAGTAGAAGAGAGACTTTAGCTATGGTAAGCAGCACTTCTAGAAGGACACTCCAAAATCAAAGTTCTCTATTCTTAGGTAGTGTTAGAGCCTCTGTACCATGGTCTTCCACTGTCTTGGATTAGAGTTCTCTTGCCCTAGGGTACACTTGGGAACGCTGTTCAATCTTATTTATCTTGCTCTGGTTAATATTAAGTTTTTATAGTTTATATATGGAAAATCTAATCTAATGTTGTGACTGTTCTTAAAATATCTTTTATTGTATTGCTTCTCTTGTAATGTATTCATTTTCTTGTTTCCCTTCCTCACTGGGCTATTTTTCCCTGTTGGAGGCCTTGGGCTTGGCATCCTGCTTTTCCAAATAGGGTTGCAGCTTAGCTTTTAATGAGAATATTGATTTCAATTTCATGTGACTAATCAGTACGGTTTTATATTATCATTATTACTTGTTCAGCTACAAGGCTGGTTGGAAAAGCAGGATGCTATAAGCCCAAGGGCTCCAACAGGGAAAATAGCCCAGTGAGGAAAGGAAATTAGGAAAAACTGAAAGAGAAGTATAAGAACACTAATACAATTTAAATAAATCTTTCATATATAAACTATAAAAAGTTGAAAATAACAAAAGGGTAAAACTCTAACAAAACAAGAGGAAGAGAAACAAGATAGAATAGTGTGCCCGAGTTTACCCTCAAGCAGGAGAACTCTAACTCAAGACAGAGGAAGAAGACCATGGTACAGAGGCTATGGCACTACCCAAGACTAGAGAACAAACACTATTGTGATACTGATACCCCTCTAAAATCAAAATAATTGTAAGTAGTAAACTCTCTGACGTTGTTGTCTGTCTCGTTATTCATAAGTGCTTATCGAAGTTTGATGGCTGTTGAAAGGTAAAACATTACCTAGTGCTCAAGAAGAGCAAAAGGATTTAATAGGATTTTACGACTGAAAATTCAGTGAATATTGGCGGCAAATTTTTCATCTGCCTAAACGGGATTACTCAACGGGAATATTACGTCAAACAATGCAAGCAAAGGCACGTAGGGTAGACACTAGTATATTCTTACTTCAACAAATAAGTTGCCTAAAGTTTTGAGAAATTAAAGCAATTTGTTAATTCTGATATGTCCCTCTTGTGGTTATCGATCTGACAGTGCTTGATGGAAACTTCCAGTGGAGAGACACACCAGTGTGATTAGATAAAAACTCCATTCATAAACGCTCCTTCTAATTTTGGACTACGAAGAATAATTGGCCAACATTTCAAGTTATTGAGGTTTTAAAATAAAAAATTTTAAGTAATTTTTATTTTTCCTAACATACTTACCGAGAACTACTTTCTTAGGAGTTACCTGTAATCTCCTCTCAACCGACCAGAGTTTTGTGTAGTATACCCTACCTCCGTTTTCTATGGAGGACTAACCCAGGAGTAAGGAGAACGTGCCCTGAGGGTAGACCTGAGCTAGGTTGGCGTTAGCTTGGGTCTCGGTCGTCATTAAGTTCCTCGGATGGTGCAAAAAGTCCCTTCAAGGGCAGAAAGGCACTCGGGGAAGGTAAGGAGGGCCATTACCCGAAAGTAGTTCTCGGTAAGTATGTTAGGAAAAATAAAAATTACTTGAAATTTTTGATTTGTTCCAACACAGAGACTTACCTCGAACTACTTTCTTAGGAGACTTACACTTTAGGAGGTGGGAGTGTCTTCCTGACCTTCAGACCCAGCTAAGCGGACGTCAAGTAACCTAGATATGAACTAGGTTATATAAAACAAACCGGAAAAAGGAAAGGTAGGGCAAACTACACAAAGAGCTCACGTTAGTGTCAAAGTACTCACCCTTTAAAATATTTCCTGATGCTGAGTCTAGAGACGAAGTTGCAGAGACGTGTCTTCATTGGTTATATATGTGTGGTTATCTCCAGCAGGGATAGGAAAACGGGGATTAGGGTGAAAAGGAACGAACCTGTGTCTCCTGGTTTTGCTATCCACGATGGCACCTGGGGCGTCACCATTAAATCGCTTGGAGGGCGGAGATGATTGTCCCAATAGAAAACCCGTCCAAAGATCTCCTTGAGTAATCCTTGAGATAATGGGCAGTGCAGATCGACTGGTTCAACCAGGTGCCCGCCCGAAGGATCTGGCCCACTGCCATGTTCTTCTCAAAGGCTAAGGAAGTGCTTAGTCCTCTAATGTCATGAGGCCTAGGAGTACCTGGCAGGGTCAGTCCCTCCTCATTATAGGTCCTGGTGGCAATAACTTGTCTCAACCAAAAGGAGATGGTATTCTTCGATACCTGCTTCTTCGTAACACCCGTAGAGACGAAAAGACTTTTGATACCCGGCCGGAGATGTGCAGTCCTCTCAAGGTACTTCCTAACGGCATGGACGGGACACAACCTCAAATCCTCTGGATTCCTTGTCTTAGGAATGGCTGGCATTGAGAATCCCTCGAACTTTGGATCCCAGACTGCTGGATACTGGGTTTTTGCCACGAAAGAAGGGACGAACTTGAGGGAGATTTCTCTCCACCCCTTCGAATGAGAGACGTCGTAAGACAGCCCATGGATCTCTCCTACTCTTTTCGCAGAGGCCAAGGCCAACAAAAAGACCGTCTTGAGAGTGAGATCCCTGTCTACAATATCCTTCAGCGGTTCGAACGGGGGACTACTTAACATCTTCAGAACCCTAGCCAAGTCCCACTGAGGCATCCTAGCGGTTTGAGGAGGGCAGGCTTGTTCAAAGCTCCTGATAAGCATAGAGATGTGTCTAGAGGAGCCCAGGTCGATGCCCTTCAGAAGGAAGACTTGACCCAAGGCTGCACGTACTCCTTTTATAGCTGGAATTGACATCCCCACCTCGTCTCTGAGATGTACTAGGAAATCTGCGATATCTGGGACCGAGGCTTTGAGGGGCTTGATGTTCTTTGAAGCACACCACTTCGTAAAAGCGGTCCATTTTGCTTGGTAGACCGCTGCCGAAGACCGTCTCAGATAACGCGACATCTTTTCTGCAGTTCCTGACGAATATCCTTCCTTCCTTAGGAGTCGCTCGATAGTCTCCAGGCGTGAAGGCGTAGAGACTGCGGGTTGTCGAGGAACCTGAGAAAGTGTGGCCTGTCGGGAAGTGGCCACGGAGGAAGACATGCCAGGTCTTTTAGATCCGCGAACCACTCTCTCTCCGGCCACCAGGGCGCTACCAAAGTCATCCTTAAGTTTTGGGCAGCCCTTACTCTGTTGAGCACTTGCCTGATAAACGTGAAGGGGGGAAAAGCGTACACGTCGAGGTTGTCCCATTTGTGCTGAAAGGCATCTTCCAAAGCCGCCTTTGGGTCTGGGACAGGAGAACAAAACACGGGGAGTTGTGCGTTCAGCCTGGTTGCAAAGAGGTCCATCACTGGGGACCCCCATCTTTGAATGATGAACCTGGCTACTCCTGGGAGGAGGGACCACTCTGTTCCCACTATCTGTCCCATCCTGCTGAGACCGTCGGCTAGGACGTTCTTCTTTCCTGGGATGAACCTTGCCGATATTACTATCTGGTTCGACTCTGCCCAATCCAGGATCTCTAGAGCGAGATCGCACAACTCCTTTGACTTGAGGCCTCCTTGCTTCTTTATGTACGCGACTACTGTGGCGTTGTCGTACATCAACGCCACAGTGTTTCCCCTTAGAAGTTCGATGAACTGCAGACAAGCTTTTTGGACTGCCTTCAACTCTAGGACATTGATGTGTAGGCCTTTCTCCACGTCCGTCCAGGTTCCTCTCGCCGTCTCGTTGAGGAGATGTGCTCCCCATCCCTTGTTGGAGGCGTCTGTGAATAGGAGCATCTCGGGAGGCTCGGTCGCGAAGGGCATCCCCTTGAGCGTATTCGACCGGCACTGCCACCACTCCAGGGAGGGTATTGTGTCTGGCAGAACTGGGATTAATTTTTGGGGCGAGTCCAGTTGGTTCCAGCAACCCTTCAGGTTCCATTGGATACTCCTGAGCCTGAGCCTCCCTCTGGGAACCAGTTTCTCCAATGACACCAGATGACCTATTAGCCTTTGCCAGTCCTTGGCTCTCCTGGGTTGCCCCAAAAGGAAAGGCAGAAGGATCTTTATTAGGTTGTTCACACGTTCCTCTGACGGAAAGGCCTTCACTAGTCGGGAATCCAGTGTCATCCCCAAGTAGGTCATCCTGGTGGAGGGCGACATTTTCGATTTTTCTGGGTTGATCATGATACCCAGATCTTTGCAAAATTGAAGCAGCTTTACACCTTGCTCCCTCAAAACGTCCTCTGAGGAGGAATGGAGCAACCAGTCGTCCAGGTACCGTATGAGGCGAATACCCCGCTCGTGAGCCCACACCGAGACTGTCGTGAAGACTCTCGTGAATACCTGGGGAGCTGTTGACAAACCGAAGCAGAGGGTCTTGAATTGCAGGATCTGGGCACCCCACTTCACCCGGAGAAACTTTCGGCTTGAGGGGTGGACCGGGATTTGGAAGTATGCGTGGTGCTGAAGCCCAAGAGGGAGATGGGGCGTCTCTCCTCGTCAGGCTAGTAGGGGCCTGAGAAGCAGAGGGCCCATCTGATGTTGACCTCTTGTAGGCGGGCCTCCTTACGGGTTGAGGCCTGGTTGTGCTCACCTCCTTCCGTTTTGCGAACTTCTCCATTATCTCCTCCAGCTGTTTTAAGGGGAACAAGGAGTCACCCCACACAGGAAGGCTCTCATAGCCCTCGCCTCTCTGTCCGGGATCTTCCGGGAAAGCTTCGCCAAGATAGTATCCCTCTTGCGCAGTACCCAGTTCGCTGAAAGGGAAAGGGACTGATATGTCAGGAACTTCAAAGTCTCGCCCCCGGAGATGATAAGCTCCTTCAGTAGGTTTTGTTGCTCCGGGTCCGTCAAGTCATAGGTGGCCTGTACCCCTACCAGCGTGGAGGCCCACCAGTCCAACCAAGAGGCGACGTGCACTAAGTCTTTCGACATTTCCTCCATCATCGCCGCCTCCGACTGCGAAAAGCAAATCGGGGCCGATGAGGCCCTGTCTTCTGGGGCACCCTGTCCCAGAACTTCTAGGGAAGGCTCTACCTTGCAGGCTCCCGGTCGCTGCCCTTCTGGCACATAAAACTTACACTGGGACCTGAGTCCCTGTAGTAACTTCGAGGAGCTTTGTGTTTTGGGAGCCTCGGCATTGCCCGCCACAACCTTATCCACGTGAGCCCGGCCCAGGACTAGATCCCTGGCCACAGGCAGGGCCAGGGAGGTTTTCTGCTGCACGGGTGCCTCCATCAACCGACTCAGGCTGGACCTCCAGAAGTCCTCGTCGGTTGGAACACGTTCCTCAATACGATGATGCCTGCGTATCAGGCCTATTACTCTCCGATACGCCGAGTCCTTGGTCGGGGAACCTTCCCTGCCGTCAGCATTACCTTCTGCCTGATCCCGAGGAGCCGGGTCACCGGGCACTCCTACCGGGCGCTTTGGCTCTGGATCAACGGGCACCCCCCTGCGGTGGTAGCGGTCTGCCCCGACGGAAACCTCCGCACTAGGGTCGGGTGTCGGGACGCGAATCGCCGTGTCGGCGAGAACTACCGTTTGTAAAATATCTTTGGAGGACGAGGACGCGGTTTCCGTGGGCTGACCCGACGGAGGAAACCGTTCCTGTGAGTCCAAGGGCCGAGCCAGCTGTGCTGACCCGACCAGGCTGCCCGTACGAAAGCACGGCTACCCCTGCTGGGCGGGGTGACCCGGGAGCTTCGCGGTCTTACGCCTGCCTGAAGAGGCCTTCTCGCATTGCTCCCTGCGAGGGTCATACTTGCGGCTGGACGAGGGCCTTCGTGGCGAATAATCCCTGGACCGTCGGCTAGGGAAACGTTGAAAATCGCTCCTGCGGGGAACGAAGACCCATTCACCATCGGGGGACCTACTCTTCCTGTACTTCCTCCGTGGTGACCTGGATCGTTTCCTACCGTATCTCGAGTGGGACCTTGAGCGGGAACGCCTGCTCCTGGACCGCTCCCTCCGCCGTCGGCGCCTCCTCCTCGCTTCATGTTCTGAAGAGATCGAAGAACCTCCATCCGAAGAACCCGACGATACTGTACAACCCGATCGACGGACGGGAACGGGGGCCATGGAGGTCTTCGCGACCTGCTGAGTTCCAGAGGTCGAGGGTTGTAGGAAAGAATCCGGAACTGCCGTCAGAGGAGCTGGAAAGGAGGTCGGTCGCACTACACATGGGAACCAGGTATCCAGGCCCTCTTCCATCCGCATCGGGGACCTACCTGGCGTTTTAAGGAGCCTCCACCCGAAGGGCTCACTTACCGTAGAGTCTAACTTCTCCTGGGCGCTACCAGCCGCTGAAGTACCTGAAACACAGGCCCACGAAGCGGGCGAAAAGACGGGCACAGAGTTACTACTCCACATGGGGTCGTCGGACGAGACGTGCCCCCCAATCACAAGGGCAGAGTCTCCAGAACCCCCAGACACAGCACTATCAGGCTCCCCACTAGCCTGAGAAGTCCCAGCAACCCCCACTTCATACACATTAGACTCCTGGGGAAGGGCCCTCAGCTCTTTCCCCGCAACGGACTTACCTCGTCCCCTACTCTAGGTAGGGGAAGGCGAGACAGAAGCCCCGTCGGACCGTCCACTGGGCGACGGTAACGGCGAAGAGATGCTAGACTTCCTGAGCGAACGTTTCGATGACTTCTTCTTTTTCGTGCCATAACGCACCCACTGGATCTCATTCCAATTAACACACTCATCGCACGTATCCGACGGCGAGCACACACTGCCTCTACAGGAAGAGCAAAGGGAATGAGGGTTCACTTCGAGCTTGGAAAGGAACGCTCCACACGACTTTCCGGCTCTAGGCCCAGGACAACGGCAGATCTGCTCCATCGCACACAACCACAAGACACAGGAACGAAGGGAATAAACAAGGAATTCACTTGGGAAACACAAGGGAAGGGAGTGAACACGCGAGAACACAAGGGAAAAGCACAGAGATACCACGCGGTAACCACGTGGGACACACGAGTCGGGACACAAAGTGTCGTAAGAGAATGAGAGCGGCGTAATGGTATCACGACGCGACCAGAGAACTTACTGACGAGCGAGACACAAGCTAACGCCGACCAAGCTCAGGTCTACCCTCAGGGCACGTTCTCCTTACTCCTGGGTTAGTCCTCCATAGAAAACGGAGGTAGGGTATACTACACAAAACTCTGGTCGGTTGAGAGGAGATTACAGGTAACTCCTAAGAAAGTAGTTCGAGGTAAGTCTCTGTGTTGGAACAAATAAAAGATTTGACAGTAGACATTGATACTTTTGGATTTCTATACATTAGCTAAAAAGCTTTATCCCTTTTGTTAGTTTTCTACAATTCATCACTTTTGTTACATCAAAACTAAGAAGCGAGAAAGAATACGCTCAACTGAAGATATAAGTGTCTGCTTATACCAAATTCGACCGGGTACTGAAGAAACAATGCCCTATGAAACTGGCTTAATATAAATACTGAAATAAAGTAAGTTTATACTCATAAGCATTTTGAACATCTGTACTTCCCTCTCATACCACTTAGATGTATACCAACTTGAATTTGGCCAAGCGTCCCGTGATATTCTTACGAGTACTTGGGTGTGCCGTTGGTAAGAAAAAGGGCTGAGAAACTCTACAACCATTTTGGCTGGCTTGAAATCCCAATAGGTCAATACACTTGGACCTGGGTATTAAAAACCCACTGCGGCCAGGCACGGGCTCTTGCAACAAAAGCCTGTAGGTGAGGTGTCCAGACTTTAGTTCGGACGGGGGAAAGTAAATTTTTATGAATACGGATGCTGCTCTGCCCATAGAGAAGCATGGAAAAGCAGAATCCTTGAGGGCTCCAATAGGGAAAATAGCCCAGTGAGGAAAGGATATAAGGAAACTACAAGAAAAGTAATTTTTAAGAACAATAGCAGCATTACAATAATTATATCATATATAAACTATAAAAACTTTAACAAAACAAGAGGAAGAGAAATTAGATAGAATAGTGTGCCCGAGTGTACCCTCAAGCAAGAGAACTCTACCCCAAGACAGTGGAAGAACATGGTACAGAGGCTATTGCACTACCCAAGACTAGAGAACAATGGTTTGATTTTAGAGTGTTCTTCTCCTAGTAGAGCTGCTTACCAAAGCTAAAGAGTCTCTTCTTCCCTTACCAGGATTAAAGAAGCCACTGAACAGTTATACAGTTATATTGCAGCAGTTATACAGTTATATTGCAGCAGTTATACAGTTATATTGCAGCAGTTAACTCCTTGAACAAGGAAGAATTGTTTGGTAATCTGTGTTCTCAGGTGTATGATGACAGAGGAGAATATGTAAAGAATAGGTCAGACTATTCGGTGTATGTGTAGGTAAAAGTAAAATGAGCCATAAAGAGAGAGAAGGATCCAATGTAGTACTGTCTGGCCAGTCAGAAGACCCTATAACTCTCTAACAGTAGTATTTTATTGGGGGGCTGGTGCCCTGGCCAACCTACTACCTCACTCGCATCAACATCTGATCACGCAAATATCGCAGGGGACCAGACAAGATGTTTCTTGGCCAGTAACCTACCTCAAGTTCCAATGAAAGCAGACCTCAAGACTTGTGGATAGTGGCCTATTAAGGTTCCCTGAAGCTTCCAGACTCCAGCCTTCATGACATGCACCACCGACAGGTTTTTCCAAAAGGCTAAGTTAGATCCACGTCCTTGCATGCAGAGTGGTCCCTTAGTGGTGTTCCCCACAAAAAAAAGGAAGGTAAGTCATTCTTGCCGCACTAGTTCCCTTTGAAGGGAAAAGAAGAATTATTGAAGTCATGTTTGCTTGGATTCTAGGTCATTGTCACAAAGAACCAAAGGCAATAGAGATCATCTTCTACCTTTCAGAATGGGTACTGATCAGCGGTGTTGTCGTCACTCGGCTGGGCAACAGGTGAAGACCAATAAGGTAAGTTACCATGCTAGACCGCAGTTCCTCTGCGTAGACAAACGTATGCGAGGACGATCATTGCTTATACAATCGTGTACGTGTAAGCTCATGTGTGTGGGAGACGATCGTGTTTGTCCCGGCTCTCGCACGTTAAGACAATCGTGTTCGTGCAGGCTTTGGCAGGGGTGGAGTCTATAGTGTTTTTGTCATTTCTCTTTCTTGTGGAGACATTCATCAACAATTGTGCACGTGGCTGCAATCAAAGACTTGCCCAAGTTTTACATCATGATACTAAGTGTGGAGAAGGGCCAAGAGGTGACTGTCATTGTACTTGTGGCTCTTCATCTTGTAGAGACCAGAAATGAGCAGCAGCAGCCCTCACTCGTATGCTTGGAAAGTGCTCTCGTTGATTGTGAAAAACAGAGGACTGAAATGAGAAAACTCACCTCTCAGGAGATGTCGTCTGGGAGTTTGTGTGCATGAATAGAAGACGCCTGTGACAGGTCTTTTGCAATGGCACTTGAGGAGAGGGACAGAGCCCTTAGAACTCATACCTCAACCCCTCTCACAAAACCATGCAGAGAAACCAGACTAACTCCGGACGGTTGAACTTCAGTGATTCATTCCATGGTAGGCTCCACCTCCAGAGATTAACCTGTTATCTCTGGAACTCTGCAACAAGTATCACAGCCAAAGATTTGGTTCTCTGGAACTTTGCATATGAGGGACAGCAATAGTAGCAAAAAATTTCACATGTTTCTCTCTATCCCGAAAGAGATATCTCATCCAGTAAGGGGAATGGAGGGCGGCGTCTTTCATTTCAACCGATAGTGCGTACAGCATTGTCTCTCACAAAGGGAGATAAGTAAGTAAGTTTAGCGAACGTAACTTCTATCGTTCAGAGTAACTGGATTTGATGAAGATGTTGATGGGGGCATCATGACTCCCGATCTGTCAATAAAAGCTACAGCAATAACAGGCATACTATAACTGAAAGATGCCAAAGCCTCAGCCTTAGTCAAGGGTTTACTGGAAGGAACTGCCGAGATCAAGAAGGGTGATATCTTGGGCAAGGTATTCACCATGGCAGTGGTGGATGCTGCTCCTCTATCCTGCCTGATAGCACAGGAATGCAACCTGACACATGAATCAGGCATATTGGAAGAGGTCTATCTCAGATGAACTGGTCCTTCTGAGAAGGATCCAGGCATTGATGTAGCTTTTCTTGATGCCGCAATTATAATACATCTCCGGCCATCAGTTGGACAGACAGGCTAGGTGTCAAGCTATTCAGGAAAAGCTACATTAACAGGAATAAGTTTGGGCTAAATACAATCAATCCTACTTGAATCAGCTGCATGGACATCCAGCACAGGCTCCAAGTACTGGCACGTAACACTCCCAAAGAGGATCTCTGGAAGTACTGTCACCTAACACCCCATTTTCCATCAAGAACTGATACCCCAGCACCAAGTGCTCTGCATCAGCCTTAGTCCCTCAAGGCACAACATGGAACAAATTTGTAGCGAATGCAGTATGGGATCAGCAGCACAGTACCTAAGGTCTTAAGATCTGTTCACCCTACAACCTTCAGTCCGATGGTGTCAGGCACCGCAACGAGAGCATCAAACACTCCGGATGAAAACTCAGACAAGGTCACTAGGGCAACCATGAGTGGGTCAGTAGTCAACTGTGCCAGGTTGATCCTACGAAGGATTCTCAGTCCGGCCTCGGTTTCTGCATCATCCTTAAAGGAGTCAGTAGGAGATGCTTTGGACAATGTCAGGGTAAGTAAGCAGTGGCCAGTCCTGAAAGAGTCATTGGATGTGCAATGACCTGTTCTGGTTATGAGGGTATCCTTGGCGGCTGCCACCGGAATACTAGGAGCAAGCTGCCTATACTACTTGCATCCTCCTTCGATGTAGCCCCATCTTCTACACTGAATGCCTGGTGTTTAATGTCCTATGGCACTCCTTGGTACCATTTGATTTTCTGGCCTTTGAGTTCTCAAATACCTGAGAAGAAGTACTACAGTAGACTCACTATTGCTTCGACTCTTCCTGCTATTGGTTGAACTAAAGCAGGACGACGGGGTCTGGGTAGCTTTAGCGGCTGCTGCCCTCCACTTAGGAGTACTGTAGTTTGCACTGCAATAGTTTTCCTCCTAGGCTGGTGGCAGTAGCCCACTTCTGAACAGGTGACATATATCTAGGTGGTGCTTGCTGACGCTTCAGGTGAGGGTACTGGTGCTGGCGTGCCAGGAATCCTTGCAGCATCCAGGGAAGTGTCAGATGATAGCCTATAACTCCATGACCTTCCTTGACTGTGAGACCCATTACTTACTCCACCATACAGCGTGAGTTGGCTGCTATGCGATGGACAGTGGAAGCCTTCAGGGCTTTCTCCTATGAACAGTTTTTTATTACTTATTCAGATCACCATCCTGATGTATCTTCCAGAAATGAAGATGGTGGACAGTTGTTCAACTTGAACACTGGAGGACTTGGCGGGAAGAAACCGTTGGATGACATAGAATTGTCTTCGGCCAAAAGTTGCAAGACCAAGAATAACCTTAGGCAGGATATAGAGTCTCTCAAGTCACTTGTTGGTATCCCGATTATTGAAGTCAGATTCTTGAACTCGAGGTGATGACTAATGCGTTTCCCCCATCATGTCCTGTTACCACTTTGGTCACAACAAGTGACAACTATTGCTCCTTCCAATTCATCGGCTTGGCCATATATAAATGAACTTGGAACCAAAATTATGTGGTGATTATCAGGTTGTCTTGTTATGACCTAACCAGAGGGGCATTCAGTAGAGCGCAGATTCTCGAAGCGGGCCGTGTCAACCCCACCCGCTTTAAAACAACCCCACTTGCCAAAAACACTCACCAGATTGCCGATCCACGACTTTGAGGAAATACTCTCTTGAGACGATGCCTTCACTGTTCCCCGGGCACAGAATGACATTGTTGGCGGACCTGAAGAACTTCAATCCACCTGGGGAAGGTGAGAAACATACTGGAGTAATAAATATGAAGAGTAAATAATCAATATAGGAACATTGAAAATACTTTGAGATAACCAATTTGTGCGAGATAAAACCTATCATGGCATGCATTAATGCCGTAATAAATCATCAGGACATAAAAATTATATCTTATAGATATTTTACATTCTTTATCCAATAATTCTTACATAGTTCATCTATTTTTTTTTAATTTCCTTTCCTTGCTGGGCTATTTTTCCCTGTTGGAGCTCTTTGGGAACAGAATTTTGTGCTTTTCATCTAGGGTTGTAGTTTAGTTAAAAATAATAATAATAATAATAAAAATAATATTAATAATAATAACAATAAGAAACTGTCAGATGAGAACAATCTCTTTAAATATATCTTAAGTAAAAATAGTTGTAGGAATTCATGACAAAAGAAGTATATAATAACTAGGCTATGCATTTTATACCGAAGTTAACCCTCTGGTCTGCGTAGCCAAATAAAAAGTTCATTCAATTCTAATACAATTTACTGTTTCTTTCAATCTTTGGTCTTTTTAGTTACACTAAAAAACGTCAAAATAAGTATGTGGACACACGACGTCATTACCAACCCTAAAAAGGTTTGCTCGTCGTGTGTAGTGATCACTAAAGGGTAAAGCTTTCCATATACAGTGAATCTGTTAAATCCATAAACTTTCCTCTGCCAGTGTTACAGGTGAAATGAGCTACATCTTCATTTTGGTAAAATTAAAGATTGAAAATTATTTCCTGTTTGCAGGCACGACACGAAGACGCTGGTCACTGGAGCAGCTTCTTCACATGAGCAGCTGACTGTGGCAGTCCACAGTGCTGCCGCGACTGACGAGTTCAGGAGCCAAATCTACTCCCTCGGCGCAAATAATCATGAGGCTCAGGTGAAGATCTTTCCTAAGAGGCTTTATCCAAATGTTAAACCAAAGTCTCAACCTGGCTAAACTAGAGTGTCCTCTCATCTTTTAAAGGTTTAAAGGCTGCTCATGAATGGCAGAGGCAAGGGACAGTGACATTGCCCTATCGAGCAGGACAATGCCCTAGAGACCGACCATATATACATATGATTAGTGGCCAAGTCCCTCTCCACCCAAGCTATGACCAAAGAGGGCCACGCAATGGATGCTGATGACACAGCAGATAAGCCCTATAGGCTCCCCCAAAACCCCGCATCCTTAGCTTAAAAGGATGGTGAGGTTACAACGACCAAAGACACTAAAAAATTTGAGCGGGACTTGAACCCCAGTCTGGCGAGCGTCAGACAGGCGATACCACATCAGCCACCACAGCACGTTCAACACGAAAGGTCAGTCTCGTCAAGACTGGCAACATCCCTCAGCAGTCTGTTGTGTGTGTGGGGATGGACCAGCATGGAGACAAGTCGACTCACCTATTTTGACAAGAACAGTATTATACGACCATGCTTCGTCCCTTGATATGCTTTTCGAGCTGCTAACATAATGATAAACTGATTGTATTTTACAATCATCTGACTCACTATATTGAAACAATTTTTGTTTTATCATTGTTATATACGAGACTGCTCATTCTCTCTTTTCCCAAACTTGCTCTCTCTCTCTTTTCCCAAACTTGCTCTCTCTCTCTTTTCCCGAATTTGCTCTCTCTCTCTTTTCCCAAATTTGCTCTCTCTCTCTCTTCCCAAACTTGCTCTCTCCCCTTTTTCCCAAACTTTATCTCTCTCTTTTCCCAAACTTGCTCTCTCTCTCTTTTCCCAAACTTGCTTTCTCTCTCTTCCCAAACTTGCTCTTTCTCTCTCTTTTCCCAAACTTGCTCTCTCTCTCTCTTCTCAAACTTGCTCTTTCTCTCTCTTCCCAAACTTGCTCTTCTCTCTCTTCCCAAACTTGATCTCTCTCTCACTTTTCCCAAACTTGCTCTTTCTCTCTCTTCCCAATCTTGCTCTTTCTCTCTTCCCAAACTTTCTCTTCTCTCTTTTCCCAAACTTGCTCTTTCTCTCTCTTCCCAAACTTGCTCTTTCTCTCTCTTCCCAAACTTTCTCTTCTCTCGCTTTTCCCAAACTTTCTCTCTCTCTCTTTTCCCAAACTTGCTCTTTCTCTCTTTTCCCAAACTTGCTCTTCTCTCTCTTCCCAAACTTGATATCTCTCTCTCTCTCTTCCCAAACTTGTGCTTTCTCTCTTTCCAAACTTACTCTTTCTCTCTTCCCAAACTTGCTCTTTCTCTCTTTCCAAAATTGCGCTTTCTCTCTTCCCAAACTTGATCTCTCTTTCTCTCTCTTCCCAAACTTGTTCTTTCTCTCTTTCCAAACTTGCTCTTTCTCTCTTCCCAAACTTGCTCTTTCTCTCTCTTCCCAAACTTGTTCTTTCTCTCTTTCCAAACTTGCTCTTTCTCTCTTCCCAGACTTGTTCTATCTCTCTCTTTCCAGACTTGCTCTTTCTCTCTCTTTCCAAACTTGCTCTTTCTCTCTCTTCCCAAACTTGTTTTCTCTCTCTTTCCAAACTTGCTCTTTCTCTCTTTTCCCAAACTTACTTTCTCTCTTTTCCCAAACTTGCTCTTTCTCTCTTTCCAAACTTGCTCTTTCTCTCTTCCCAAACTTGCTCTTTCTCTCTTTTCCCAAACTTGCTCTCTCTCTCTCTCTCTTCCCAAACTTGCTCTCTCCTTTTTCCCAAACTTGCTCTTTCTCTCTCTTCCCAAACTTGCTCTTTCTTCACAAACTTGCTCTTTCTCTCTCTTCCCAAACTTGCTTCTTCTCTCTCTTTCCAAACTTGCTCTTTCTCTCTTTCCAAACTTGCTCTTTCTCTCTTCCCAAACTTGCTTTCTCTCTTTCCAAACTTGCTCTTTCCCTCTTCCCAAACTTGCTTTCTTTCTCTTCCCAAACTTGCTTTTTCTCTCTCTTTCCAAACTTGCTTTCTCGCTTCCCAAACTTGCTCTTTCTCTCTCTTTCCAAACTTGCTTTTTCTCTCTCTTTCCAAACTTGCTCTTTCTCTCTTTCCAAAATTGCTTTCTCTCTTCCCAAACTTGATCTCTCTCTCTTTTCCCAAACTTGCTCTTTCTCTCTCTTTCCAAACTTGCTCTTTCTCTCTCTTCCCAAACTTGCTCTTTCTCTCTCTTTCCAAACTTGCTCTTTCTCTCTTACCAAATTTGATCTCTCTCTCTTTTCCCAAACTTGCTCTTTCTCTCTTTTCCCAATCTTGCTTTCTCTCCTCCCAAACTTGCTCTTCCTCTCTCTTCCCAAAACTTGCTCTTTCTCTCTTCCCAAACTTACTTTCTCTCTCTTTCCAAACTTACTTTCTCTCTCTTTCCAAACTTACTTAATCTCTCTTCCCAAACTTACTTTCTCTCTTTTCCCAAACTTACTTTCTCTCTCTTCCCAAACTTACTTTCTCTCTTCCCAAACTTGATCTTCCTCTCTCTCTTCCCAAACTTACTTTCTCTTCTCAAACTTACTTTCTCTCTTCCCAAACTTGCTCTTTCTCTCTCTCTCTTCCCAAACTTGCTCTTTCTCTCTCTTCCCAAACTTGATCTTTCTCTTTTCCCACCCTCTTAATGAGAGAATGCCTTGATGAAGTCATTGAGATTCAGCACGGCATTTCATTCCCGTGCTGAAACTTGGTGACGGGCAAGAATGCTCTCGAACTTGGGGAAATTGCTCCCCCAGTTCGAACCTAAATTTCTCTCTCTCACCTTTTTCTTTTCTCAATATTACTTCGACCTTATCCTAATTTCATAAACTTTCTTTAGTCTTGCTTTCCAAACACTATGAGAAAAATTTCCCTCATTATATGTGTATATATTATGTACATATATATTTATTATTTTTTTTCTCCTATGGCTTGGATGTTTTTACATCCATTGTAGCCCCGGCGGGGATGTTCATACATACTTTATTGCTGTCTGCTTTGATGAGTGGGAGGAGGTATCACGGTTGGGAGGTGTTACCATTCAAAGCTATATGTGAGAGTATTGGATGATTTCAGCCATCCCGAAGATGGTTTGGACCTTTTTGGCGGAACTATTCTCAAGTGTTGGGTCTTCGGAATCCAGGGGGATCCAATGCTTGGGGTAGGACTCTCGCCTTTTGGCCGGAAGCCCGTCATTATAGATATGGGGAGGATGATTCCATAATTTCTTGGTCTCAGTCCTAACAGGCGGGTTCAGCTTACACCTCTGCCTCTATATCTGTTTTGATGCTATCCTTTGGGTAGGGTATGGAGTGGACCATCTGGGAAGTATACTCTCACTGTGCCGATAGTGGAGAGTGCAAATTTCCTTTCCGACGTGTGATGGCCTAACATTCTCGAGCAGGTACATCAAACTTACCCTTTTCTCTCTCTTTCGTCTAATGGATTCTTTAAGGAACGAACCCTCATCCCCTGGATACGCTGACTCTCCCCCGGCACTGTTAACGACCTCTGCTAATGTGATAAGGGAAAGCTCTGTTGATGACCTTGGAACGGGAAAGGACCATTCTACTGATATTTCTAAATCAAGTAATTTGGGTAACACGAGGAAACTTCGAATCCTCCATGTTACACAAATTTCAATAGAGACAAATTATGATGATCTATGTAAAGCATTTGAATGCTATGGATGCATAAAAGAAATAAGGATGAAACGAAGCTGAAACTTGGGATTCATGGATATCTTATAGTAGTTATGACAAAACATTTAGTGCAATAAGTAACTTGAATAATATTAAAATTAATAACTTGAATGTCGCGGCTGCTCTCTGCCATAAGGTACCAAAAGATTTGGATGTGTACAGGCCTGCCGATTGGTTGGAAAAAGACGCAGATTTGGTTATGCCCTCCCAGAGAAATCCAAAACCACCGATGTGGCTTATAGCTGAATCAAAGGGGGTTACAGGGAATTATTTTAAAATATGCAAATTGATTCAGAAAAAAGTAGGAACTATTGCACCAGGCGATATATCTCGTTTCGGAAAAAATAGTTTCCTTATCCATGCCAAATCCAGTACACAGTCGGTAATATTGTCCAATATGAAAATAAGTAATGATGACATTAAGTTAGATGTCAAACCCCACCTAAAGTTTAGCTACGGAAGGGGCGTAGTTTTTAACAGAGATCTATATGATTTTACAGAGGAGGAGATACTGGCCATGTGTCCATTAAATGTATGGAAAGTTCATAAAGTCCCAGGAACATCAATGATAATCCTTACGTTCCAGGATGCTGATGTACCTTTTCATATTATTATCGAGAACGAAAGGATTAAAGTAAGACCCTTCAAGCAGAAGCCATTGCAATGCTTTAATTGTTTTAAATTTGGGCACCCGTTCAAAGTTTGCAAAAATGAGATGTCTGGTATTTGCTCCAAATCTTACCATGGAGAGTGTGCACTTGGAGCCAGGTGTTTAAATTGCAGCTCGAATCACAAATCCACAGACAAGAGCTGCGAGCTATATAAGTTGGAGGAAGCTGCCCTCAACAAATCAAACTTAGAACATATAAGTGTGACCCATGCCAAAAGACTATTAAATGAATCAAATACATATGTTAAGGCATTAAAATCAAACCAACCTAGCGCTGCCAATAGCTCAAAAAAAAAGTATACTATCTGACAAAATGTCAAATAACGAGGTAACCATATTACCTCCTGAGGCTTTACCACGGTGTATTAACACTAGGTCATTGCCCATTGCTGTACAGCCTTCAGCCACCATTACAAAAAATAATACAAACCTCTCTCAGGCTATGTCCTTGTCTGATCTGATGGAGGTTCCACTTAAGACTAACTTACCTGAGGCACCTGTTGTGGGAAAGGTGCAAAAACCTCGAATCCCACCATCTATTAATCGTAAAAGAGAGAGACCTCCATCTCTCTCTCCACCCTCCATTAGAAACGTTAAGGTTATGACATCAAATAAATTTGATGTTTTGTCTGTTGATGTTTCTAATGAACCAGAAGATGAACTGAATAAATTAGAAATTTAAGTTGAGGTCCACCATCCACCTCAACAAATAGATAAAAAGAATACAAAGAAAAACACAAATGTAAAACCCAACATAACAAGACCACCTCTGAAGAAACCTACTGGTAATAATGTTAAATTAAAAACTGCTAATGGGAAGACCTCATCCAAGATGTCTTCCAGAAATAATCCATAGTTTTCTCCTCCATTTTGCAATGGAACTGTCAGGGTTTGAGGGCGAAATATGAAGAACTTAAGCTCCTAATTCATGAGCATTCCCCCATAATTGTATGTCTACAGGAAAGTATGCTTGATTCTAACACTAACACTCCTAGTCCTCGAGAGTATGTTAGCTATAGAACACCACATAATCAACAAGCAGGGAGCCATGGCGGAAGTCTCATGTACATTCGTCGAGATGTTCCCCAAATACCCATGTCTATACGTACAACCCTGCAGGCAGTTGTTGTACAAATTGATATAGGGAGAAAATATACAATATGCTCTCTCTACTTACCTCCAAATGATGATATTTTATATGATGATTTAGGAGAGGTCATTCAACAACTCCCTCAACCATTTCTCTTACTGGGAGATATGAATGGTAGACAATTTGCATGTTTTGGCCAACACAAGGGGCAATATTATCTCATCAATTGTGGAGAATGAGGAGGTGGGGCTCCTTAATACAGGAGAGCCCACGCACTTCCATGTTCAGACAGGTACTTTGTCATGCATTGACCTTTCAATTGCAAGCTCTAACTGCCTTCTTGATTTTGATTGGAGGACATTAGATGATTGGCATACTAGTGATCATGCACCAATCATTATAAACACCAACAAGGGTCCGCCTTTGCAAAGATCGCCACGTTGGAATCTAGACAAGGCAGACTGGGTTAAATTTTCTGAGCTAAGTGAAATCGAAGGGAGAGCAGAACAGTTTGAAAGTATTGATGATGCCATAGACCTACTGAATGGAACTCTTCATACAGCAGGAATCAATTCGATTCCCAGAACCACAGGACTATTCAAAAGACGACCAGTCCCGTGGTGGTCCTCGGAATTAACAGCCTTGCACAGAGCCACCAGAAAATCTCTGACTAGATTGCGTAGACGCCGTACTGATGAAAATTTGATATCATACAAAAAGTGTAGTGCACAGTTCCGTCGTGCCATGAAAGAAGCTAGACGCCAATTTTGGGTGGCTTTTGTTTCCTCCATTATTAGTAGAACACCACCATCTTCTGTATGGAGGAAAATAAAAAAAATTGCAGGCAAATTTACCCCGAACCCACCACCAGTGTTGAAAGTGAATGGTCAGTTTGTGACTGAAGGAAATGAAGTTAGTAATGCCCTGGCTGACCATTTTTCAAATGTATCGTGCAAGAGTGTAGCAACTCCTGGTCACCAGTACAGGACCATTGAAGAAAAGAAAATTTTAAATTTTGCAACAGAAAGGGAAGAATTGTATAATTCTCCTTTTACTGAAAGAGAACTTGATTCCGCACTCGCTACTTGCAACGATACAGCTCCTGGACCCGATGGAATTCCATATGCAATGGTTAAACATGTACATTTTAATACAAATTTATTTTAAGTATTATTAATAGAATATGGCATGATCATAGTTACCCAAGTGTTTGGGAACTAGCCATTATTTTAGCCTTTTTAAAACCTGGTAAGGACAAGTTTTTAGCAGCAAGCTATCGACCTATTGCATTGACTTCGTGTTTATGTAAAATCATGGAGAAGATGGTCAATGCAAGGCTGATGTGGTACCTTGAAAGAAAGGTATTTTATCACCGATTCAATGTGGATTCAGAAAAATGCACTCAACAACTGATGTGTTAATACGACTTGAGTCTTCTATTTGTGAAGCCTTTGCTTCCAAACAGCACCATGTGACAGTATTTTTTGACCTTGAAAAGGCATATGATACCACATGGAGATATGGTATACTTAAAACCATTCATGAATTGGGATTGAGAGGAGAGCTGCCACTATTTATTCAGGCATTTCTTTCACGTAGAGTTTTTCAAGTGAGAGTGGGGGACACTCTATCAGAGAGTAAGTGCCAGGAAGAAGGAGTTCCTCAGGGTAGTGTGCTGAGTGTAACCCTTTTTGCACTAGCAATTAATGGGATATCCTCAGCAATTCCCCAGGATGTTCTCTCAACATTATTTGTGGATGATCTCTCAATATCATTTGCTGGCACTAGAATGGCAATGGTTGAGAGAAAAATCCAACTCTCTATTGATAAAATTATCCAGTGGGCTGACATGAATGGATTTAAGTTCTAGACAAGTAAAACTACCATTGTCCATTTTTGTCGTATCCGGGGAGTACATCCAGACCCCGGTTATATACATTAAAGGTCAACGGATACCATGTGCAAGAGAAGCTAAATTTTTAGGTTTGATATTTGATTGTAGGCTTACATGGGTTTCTCACTTAAAAGCGTTAAAAGCTAAATGTGTTGAAGCTCTGAATATCTTAAAAGTATTGTCCCATACATCATGGGAGGCAGACTGCAATACTATTTTAAAATTATACAAGGCCTTGATTTTTTCCAAAATTAGTTATGGTTGTGAAATATATTCTTCAGCCACCCCAAGCCGGTTAAAAATATTAGACTCGATACATCATGCAGGTATTAGATTGTCTACTGGAGCTTTTAAAACCTCGCCTATCCCAAGTCTCCTTGTTGATGCTGGAGAGTTACCTCTAGACCTTTACCGAATGTCTTCCATTATTCGGTATTGGTTTAGGTTGCAAAGACTCCCTAACTCTCTAGCCTTTCAGACTGCAAGCCTTGTAAGACACGCATCATACTTTGAGTTGCACCCAAAATCTCCTCAACCTTATGGCTTTCGGGTGAAACGATTATTAAATAGTCTGGATATAATTAGAAATAAGGTACTTCCATTCAAGGTATCATCAACGCCTCCATGGAAGTTACCAGAGATATGTTTTTGTAAATATTTTATTGGAGGTAAGAAGACTATGTCAGACCTAAAAGCCAGGTCTCTTTTTAATGAACATGTTAAAGAACATAGAGGATCAACTTTTATCTATACTGATGGCTCCAAATCTGATGCTGGCGTTGGATTTGGAGTACATAGTAATGGTTTTAATTGTAGAGGTGCACTTCCTCTGACCGCTTCCATATTTACTGCCGAACTGTATGGCATATTAACCGCTATTGAGAAAATAGCGTTGGAGAAGGAGGGTAATTTTACAATTTTTAGTGATTCAAGGAGTGTCCTTCAAGCTATAGAAGTTTTTAATTCTAATAACCCTCTAGTTTTAAAGATTTTAGAATGGCTTTTTATTATTGGACGGAGAGGTATAACAGTTCAATTTTGTTGGGTTCCAGCACATGTAGGTGTGTCTGGGAATGAGAAGGCAGATTCACTGGCTAAGAAGGCTGCATCCGAGTTGCTGCCAAGAAGGTATCCAATTCCCTGTAATGATTTCTTACCTGACATCAAAAAATTGCATTTGCAAAAAATGGCAACAGCAATGGGATAGTCAAGATGGGAATAAAATGCGAGAGGTAACAAATGACATATCTCCTTGGAGGTATAATATGATGCCCCGAAAATGGGAGACGTCTCTTTGTCGTCTCCGTATTGGTCACACTCGGTTGACACACGAATTTCTGCTGAAGGGCCAACACCAACCGTATTGTGACGACTGTTTAGTACCTCTAACAGTAAGGCATTTGTTGACCGAATGCCCCAATTATAACAACTTAAGGAATAGATATTTGTTTGAGGCTCGAGGTGAGGGTGGCAGGTTCATCCTTGCCAAGATTTTTGGAAATTATATGTCCTACCATGCAAGTGGCATTTTTAGATTTATTTCAGAAGCAGGTCTTCTGAAAACTATTTAACTTTTATGACATTCAACTTTTATGATTTTAATTGAATACTCTTTTCTTTTTTATTTTATTTTGTTTTTCATTTTTGTATACATAAATTAAATGTTACCGGCGTCAATGACCTTAGATGTCAGGATGCCTGAAAACTTTAAATCAATCAATCAATCAATCTCTTTTCCCAAACTCGCTCTTTCTTTCTTTTCCCAAATTTGCTCTTTCTCTCTTCCCAAACTTACTTTCTCTCTTCCCAAACTTGCTCTTTCTCTCTCTTCCCAAACTTACTTTCTCTCTTTTCCCAAACTTGCTCTTTCTCTCTCTTCCCAAACTTACTTTCTCTCTTTTCCCAAACTTACTTTCTCTCTTTTCCCAAACTCGCTCTTTCTTTCTTTTCCCAAATTTGCTCTTTCTCTCTTCCCAAACTTACTTTCTCTCTTTCCAAACTTGCTCTTTCTCTCTCTTCCCAAACTTACTTTCTCTCTTTTCCCAAACTTGCTCTTTCTCTCTCTTCCCAAACTTACTTTCTCTCTCTTCCCAAACTTACTTTCTCTCTTTTCCCAAACTCGCTCTTTCTTTCTTTTCCCAAATTTGCTCTTTCTCTCTTCCCAAACTTACTTTCTCTCTTCCCAAACTTGCTCTTTCTCTCTCTTCCCAAACTTACTTTCTCTCTTTTCCCAAACTTGCTCTTTCTCTCTCTTCCCAAACTTACTTTCTCTCTTTTCCCAAACTTGCTCTTTCTCTCTCTTCCCAAACTTACTTTCTCTCTTTTCCCAAACTTGCTTTCTCTCTCTTCCCAAACTTACTTTCTCTCTTTTCCCAAACTTGCTCTTTCTCTCTCTTCCCAAACTTGCTCTTTCTCTCTCTTCCCAAACTTGCTCTTTCTCTCTCTTCCCAAACTTACTTTCTCTCTTCCCAAACTTGCTCTTTCTCTCTTCCCAAACTTACTTTCTCTCTTTTCCCAAACTTGCTCTTTCTCTCTCTTTCCAAACTTACTTTCTTTTCCCAAACTTGCTCTGTCTCTCTCTTCCCAAACTTACTTTCTCTCTTTTCCCAAACTTGCTCTTTCTCTCTCTTCCCAAACTTACTTTCTCTTCCCAAACTTGCTCTTCCTCTCTTCCCAAACTTACTTTCTCTCTTTTCCCAAACTTGCTCTTTCTCTCTCTTCCCAAACTTGCTCTTTCTCTCTCTTCCCAAACTTACTTTCTTTTCCCAAACTTGCTCTTTCTCTCTCTTCCCAAACTTACTTTCTCTCTTTTCCCAAACTTGCTCTTTCTCTCTTCCCAAACTTACTTTCTCTCTTTTCCCAAACTTGCTCTTTCTCTCTCTTCCCAAACTTACTTTCTCTCTTCCCAAACTTGCTCTTTCTCTCCCCAAACTTACTTTCTCTCTTTTCCCAAACTTGCTCTTTCTCTCTTCCCAAACTTACTTTCTCTCTTCCCAAACTTGCTCTTTCTCTCTCTTCCCAAACTTACTTTCTCTCTTTTCCCAAACTTGCTCTTTCTCTCTTCCCAAACTTACTTTCTCTCTTCCCAAACTTGCTCTTTCTCTCTTCCCAAACTTACTTTCTCTCTTTTCCCAAACTTGCTCTTTCTCTCTCTTCCCAAACTTACTTTCTCTCTTCCCAAACTTGCTCTTTCTCTCTCTTCCCAAACTTACTTTCTCTCTTCCCAAACCTGCTCTTTCTCTCTCTTCCCAAACTTACTTTCTCTCTCTTCCCAAACTTACTTTCTCTCTTCCCAAACTTGCTCTTTCTCTCTCTTCCCAAACTTACTTTCTTCCCAAACTTACTTTCTCTCTTTTCCCAAACTTGCTCTTTCTCTCTCTTCCCAAACTTACTTTCTCTTTTCCCAAACTTGCTCTTTCTCTCTCTTCCCAAACTTACTTTCTCTCTTCCCAAACTTGCTCTTTCTCTCTTCCCAAACTTACTTTCTCTCTTTTCCCAAACTTGCTCTTTCTCTCTCTTCCCAAACTTACTTTCTCTCTTTTCCCAAACTTGCTCTTTCTCTCTCTTCCCAAACTTACTTTCTCTCTTCCCAAACTTGCTCTTTCTCTCTTCCCAAACTTACTTTCTCTCTTTTCCCAAACTTGCTCTTTCTCTCTCTTCCCAAACTTACTTTCTCTCTTTTCCCAAACTTGCTCTTTCTCTCTCTTCCCAAACTTACTTTCTCTCTTTTCCCAAACTGTCGTAGTCTCCTACAGTAAAGTCCTAAGATTAAAGAGGGAACTAATCCTGTACAGGTGACATCAAAAGGAGATAGTAGAGAACTATGGATAAGTAAAGTCTGACCTTATCTCACAAGATGCAACCCACCGAATCAAACATCAGGTTATAGACATTGTTTTAAAATTTACTTGGAATTTTCTCTTTAAATAGACATCTCTACATCTAACACTTTATGTCCTTCAGTTTTATTATCAATTTCACTTGATGTAATCAATTGTTCTCTTCTTTATCGATGATTTTGGCCGTGTAAACAACCACAGAATATAACTATTTTAAAGTTACTCTTCTTAAAACGTTATTTTAATTGTTCATTACTTCTCTTGTAGTTTATTTTCTTATTTCCTTTCCTACCTGGGTTACTTTTCCCTGTTGGAGCCCTTGGGCTTATAGCATATCCTGCTTTTTCAACTAGGGTTGTCACTTAGCTAGTAATAATAATATGTTTTTTTCTGAATTTTTGGTAAAAATCAGACACTAAACATCAAAAATTTTAAATAATTTTTATTTTTCCTAACATACTCACCGAGAACTACTTTTCTTGGAGTCACTTGTGAATCCCTCAATCTCGACCAAGGTTTTTCCCGCCGTTACCCCCCTTACTCCGCTCTATATAGGCTTACCCCCGCCGCCAGAGAATGCGCCCTGAGGGCAGGATTAGGGCAGGTCACTGCTTCTCTGGGTCAGCGTCCTCATTAAGTTCGTCGCTTAGCCCAACTTGGCAATGGAAGGATGGCACTCGGGGACGGAAGGGAGGGCCATTACCCGAAAAGTAGTTCTCGGTGAGTATGTTAGGAAAAATAAAAACTATTTAAAATTTTTGATTTGTTCCAACACAAATACTCACCGAGAACTACTTTTCTTGGAGACTTATACTTTAGGAGGCGGGAGTGCTATTCTGCCACTTGACTCGGCACATAGTGCCTAGAGGGCTATGGAATGCGGGGCCTATCAGAGTGCGGAGTGAGGGTAACTGCGGAACCTTACGCTATTATCTAAGACTCACCTCTTAAAATTTCTTCTGGCGATTTTCTCCTGATGTAGTCGCGAAGAATTTATTCACCGTTGGGGACATCTTCTGGCCTACCGCTACACAGCTTGGAGGGCGGCAATGACTGTCCCAATGGAGAACCCGTCCAAGGATTTTCTTGAATAATCCTTGAGGTAGTGGGCAGTAAAGGTCGACTGGTGCGACCAAGTGCCTGCCTGCAGGATCTGCCCCACCGCCATGTTTCTCTCAAAGGCCAAGGAGGTGCTCAGACCCCTGAAGTCATGGGGGCGGGGAGTGCCTGGCACTGCCATTCTATCCTCTTCATAGGTTCTAGCGATGACTTGTCTCAGCCAGAAGGAAATGGTGTTCTTGGAAACTTGTTTCTTATTAACACCTGTGGAAACGAAGAGGTTCTTGGTACCTGGTCGGAGATGAGCTGTCCTTTCCAGGTACTTTCTGAGCGTCCGTACTGGGCATAACTTCAAGTCTTCCGTAATGCCTGTCTTGGGAATGGCCGGAATTGAGAAACCTTCAAACCTCGGGTCCCAGACTGCTGGGTTCTGAGTCTTCGCCACAAAGGAGGGCACGAACCTGAAGGACACTTCTTTCCACCCTTTGGAGTGCGCAACGTCGTAAGACAGACCATGGATCTCGCCCACTCTCTTAGCTGAAGCTAGGGCTAGCAAGAAGACGGTCTTGAGGGTGAGGTCTTTGTCCCCGATATCTTTCATGGGTTCAAAGGGAGGACGACTTAGCATCTTCAGGACCTTGGCTAGGTCCCACCTGGGCACTCTCCTAGCTTGAGGGGGGCAGGACTGCTCGAAACTCCTAATCAGCATCGCTATGTGTCTCGAGGTCCCCAGGTCGATGCCTTTCAGGAGGAAGACTTGGCCTAAGGCGGCTCGAACTCCTTTAATGACTGGGATTGACATTCCCACTTCATCTCTAAGATACACCAGAAACTCAGCTATGTCCGGGACCGAAGCTTTAAGAGGTCTAACGTGTTTCTCCGAGCACCACTTCGTGAAGGAGGCCCACTTTGCCTGGTATACCACGGTAGAGGATTTCCTCAGGTATAGGGACATTCTCTTAGCTGTGGCGGAGGAGTACCCCTCCTTCTTCAAGAGCCGCTCAATAGTCTCCAGGCGTGAAGGCGAAGAGAGAGAGGGTTGTCGTGGAGCCTGAGGAAGTGCGGTTGGTGCAGGAGGTCTGACCTGGCGGGCAGAGGCCAAGGTGGTTGGCTCGCTAGGTCTTTTAGATCCGCGAACCACTCTCTCTCCGGCCACCAGGGCGTTACCAAAGTCATCCTTAGGTTTCGGGAGGCCCTTACTCTGTTGAGTACCTGCCTTATCAGCGTGAAGGGGGGAAAAGCGTACACGTCCAGGTTGTCCCACTTGTGCTGGAAGGCGTCTTCTAGGGCTGCCTTTTGGTCTGGGACCGGGGAGCAATAGACCGGTAGTTGGGCGTTGAGCTTTGTTGCAAAGAGGTCCATCACCGGGGAGCCCCAGCGTTGAATGATGAGTCTGGCTACTTCTGGGTGTAGAGACCACTCTGTCCCCACTATTTGACCCATTCTGCTGAGGCCGTCGGCTAGCACGTTTTTCTTCCCGGGGATGAACCTTGCTAGCAGCACCACTTGCTGCTCGTCCGCCCAATGTATTATTATTATTATTATTATTACTTACTAAGCTACAACCCTAATTGGAAAAGCAGTATGCTATAAGCCCAGGGGCTCCAACAGGGAAAATAGCTCAGTGCGGAAAGGAAAAAAGGAAAATAAAATATTCTAAGAAGAGTAACAACAATAAATATCTCCTATATAAACTATAAAAACTTTAAAAAAACAAGAGGAAGAGAAATAAGATAGGAGAGTGTGCTCGAGTGTACCCTCAAGCAAGAGAACTCTAACCCAAGACAGTGAAAGGCCATGGTACAGAGGCTATAGCACTACCCAAGACTAGAGAACAGTGGTTTGATTTTGGAGTGTCCTTCTCCTAGAAGAGCTGCTTACCATAGCTAAAGAGTCTCTTCTACCCTTACCAAGAGGAAAGTGGCGCTGAACAATTACAGCGCAGTAAGCCCTTGGGTGAAGAAGAATTATTTGGTAATCTGTGTTGTCAGGTGTATGAGGATAGAGGAGAATATGTAAAGAATATGCCAGACTATTCAGTGTGTATGTAGGCAAAGGGAAAATGAACCGTAACCAGAGAGGAGGATCCAATGTAGTACTGTCTGGCCAGTCAAAAGACCCCATAGCTCTCTAGCGGTAGTATCTCAACGGGTGGCTGGTGCCCTGGCCAACCTACTACCTATAAATGTAGGATGCTTATGGCGAGGTCGCACAGTTCCTTCGATCTCATGCCCCCTTGCTTCTTTATGTAGGCCACTACCGTAGCGTTGTCGCACATTAACGCCACGGTGTTTCCCTTTAGCCGACTTGCAAAGTGAAGACATACCTTCTGGACTGCCCTTAGTTTTAGGACATTGATGTGGAGACGCTTTTCGCTCTCCGACCAGGTACCGCTTGCTGTCTCTTCCAGAAGGTGGGCCCCCCACCCTTGGTTGGAGGCGTCTGTGAACAGGAGGTACTCGGGGGGACAGGACCCGAGGGGCATCCCCTTGAGGGAGTTCGACTGGCAGTGCCACCATTCTAGGGAGGTTCTCGTGTCTGGAAGGATTGGAATTAACGCCTTCTGAGAGCCTGTCTGGGACCAGAGGCTCTTGAGGTTCCATTGAATGGGCCTGAGCCTCATCCTCCCTTGGGGAACCAGTTTCTCCAATGAGACCAGGTGACCTATCAGTCTCTGCCAGTCTCTCGCCCTCCTGGAATGTTCTGACAGGAACGGCTGAATGATGTGCTTGAGGTTCCGTATCCTATCTTCCGAGGGGAAAACCTTCCCCTGCACGGTGTCCAACGTCATCCCCAAGTATCCCATTCTGTTGGATGGTGTTAAGTTCGACTTTTCCAGATTGATTACGATTCCCAGATTCCTGCAGAACTGGAGGAGGTTTCTCCCTTGTTCCTCCAAGAGGGCCTTTGAGTTGGAAAGGAGCAACCAGTCGTCTAGGTATCTGATGAGACGGATACCCCGTTCGTGAGCCCACACTGAGACTGTCGCGAAGACCCTCGTGAACACTTGAGGGGCCGTCGACAGACCGAAGCAAAGGGTCTTGAACTGCAGGATCTGGGAACCCCATTTTACCCGGAGGAACTTCCGACTCGACGGGTGGACAGGGATCTGGAAGTATGCGTCCTTGAGGTCGACCGTCATCATGTAATCTTTCTCCCTCAAGGACATCAGGACGGATTTTGGGGTGTCCATCTTCTTGACGAACTTGTTGAGGGCCGACAGGTCTATCACGGGTCTCCACCCCCACCCCCACCCCCCGTTGCTTTCTCTACCAGGAACAGGCGGCTGTAGAAGCCTGGGCCTGGGAGAAGGACCTCTTCCATGGCCCCCTTCTCTAACATGGAGGAAATCTCCTCTTGAAGGGTGGCCCTTTTCATCGGGTCCCTGGGGGCCAACCATTCTGTCTGGCTGGCTGGAATAAGAGGGGGTGGGTCCGCTATGAAGGGGAGCCTGTAGCCTTCTTTCAGGACGGACACCGTCCAAGGATCCGCTCCTTGTGCTTTCCATGCTTCCCAATGAGGTCTGAGGCATCCCCCAACCCGAGGCTTGGGCGGGAGTAGGGGGCCTCTCCCTCTACCTTCTCCTAGAGGGGCGGCCTGATCTGCCTCTCTTCAAGGCGGAGTAACCCAACCTGAAGGAGCTGGAAGAAGCTGGTGCTCCTCTGCGGGAGGGCTGAGGAGTTGTTGTCCAGGAGGAGGAAGGGGCGTCCCTCCTCGAAGTGTTGGGGGCGGCCTGAGGAGTCACGGTGCTATCCGAGGCGGCCCTCCTGTATGGCGGCCTTCTAGATGACGCCTGTCTGGGGACGTTGGCCTCTTTCTTCTTGGATACTTTCTCCATTAGGTTTTCCAGCTCTTTTAATGGGAACAGAGACTCACCCCACAAGGGTAGGCTACGAACAGCTCGGGCCTTTCTGTCTGGGATCCTCCTCGACACCTTAGTTAGAACCGTGTCTCGTTTCCTTAGTACCCAGTTGGCCGTCAGGGCGAGCGCCTGGTACGCTAGAAACTTCAGAGTTTTCCCCCCGGAGGTGAGAAGGTCCGTCAGGAGGCTCTGCTGCTCCGGATCTTCGGGGTCGATGGAGGCTTGCACGTTTACTAAAGTGGAGGCCCACCAGTCCAGCCATGAGGAGACGTTAACCAGGTCCCTCGACATCTCCTCCATCATGGCGGCTTCCGTAGGAGAGAAGGAAACCGGGGCTGACGCGGCCCTTTCGTCTGAGCCGCCTTGTCCCAGGATGTCCAAGGCCGGGTCCACTCTACAGGGGCCTGGGTGCCGCCCTTCTGGAATGTATACTTTCCCTTGTGCTTTGAGGCCCTGGAGCAGTTTCGAGGCACTCTGGGACTTGGGGGCTTCCGCATTGCTGGCTACCAAGTTGTCTATGTACTCTTGCCCCAGTACTAGGTCCGGGGCAAGAGGAAGGGCCAGGGAGGACTTCGGAAGGGCGTTGTGATGTGTGATTCTCAGGAGGCTTGATCTCCAGGAATTCCCCTTAGGCGCCGAGGGTTCTGTAATACCATGGTGCCTCCTGATGAGGCCCACCACTCTTCTGTATGCGGAGTCCTCCGACGGGGGAGCTTCTCCTCCGTCAGCCGAGGCCTCGGCCTGGAGTGGGGGCGCCGGGTTGCTGGTTCGGCAGACCGGTCGTCCCGCCCATGGGTCCAGGGGGGCCGACCTGTAACCGTAGGGAGCTCCGTAAGAGGGTGGATCTCGCTGCAAGGCGGGTACCACCGGCTCAGGGAGGGCCCTCGGTTGCCCGAAGGCTCTGGAAGCGGAAGTCACGGTCCCGGTGGGCTGACCCGACAACGGGAACCGTTCCTTCTTACTCGATGACCGCACCAGCTGGGCTGGTTCGGTCAGGCTGCCTTCAAAGAAGCTGGGCGGGGTGAACCGGAGGCCTCGAGGACTTATGCTTCTGTGAGAGGTCTTTCCTGCGTGCCAGGTCGCGCGGTTCTAGGCTGTGCGTAGAGAGCGGCAGCCTAGACGCACGTTCACTGGAACGAGGGTCTGGAGAGTGGAGCCTCTTGGACTCTCCTGAAGGGACGTAGACCCAGGCGCTGCCGGGAGAGACATTTCTCCTATACTTACGGGAATGGGAGCGGGAGCGCTTCTTGTTAGGTCGCAACCTTGACCTAGAGCGGGAATGATCGCTTTCGGACAGCTCCCTTTTCCTGTGTCGTTTCCCCCTGACTTCTTCCTCGGAGGATGAGTCTACCTCTGATGAGTCCGACGGCGCCACGTTCCTCGCGTAACGGCTGCCCGCGTGATCCGCGGGGGAAGTTCCTCGCCGCCGGACGTCCGAGATCGAATGCTGGAGGAAGTCCTCGGGAACCGCCGTGGAGATCGTCGGCACATAGTCTAATCTATCCATGCCAGGGGGCCAGGGGTCCAGGGTCACGTCCATTCTTAGCGGTGACCTCCCTGGCGTCTTCGGAAACTTCCACCCGAAGGCATCGCTACTCGGGCGGCGAACTCTAGTTTGGCTGTCCCCTGGAGGGGGAGAGCCCGACGCACCGGCCCACGAGGGCGGAGGAGACTCTGAAACAACAACACTGCCCCATACGGGGTATTCAGAGGACGCGTGGTCCCCCACCACAAGGCCTGATTCACCTGAAGCACTACCGGACCCTTCGTTAGCCCTAGAGGGGCCCGCCCTTGGTTCTTCCCTCGCACTGGGTTCCCTGGGAAGAACGCCTTGACTATCCACAACACTGGAGGCTTCTTGCCCTCTCCTCTGCGAAGGAGACGGAGAAGCCGAGGCTTCGTCGGACCGATCACTGGCCGACGGTAACGAAGAAACGACACTAATCTTCCTGGGGGAACGCTTAGAAGATTTCTTCTTTTTGATACCGTAGCGTACCCACTGGATATTATCCCAACTTTCGCACTCCGGACACGTGTCCGCGGAGGAGCAAACTTTCCCCCTACACGTGGAACAAAGGGAGTGATGGTCTACTTCTGGCTTTGAGAGGAAAGACCCACACGACTTTCCGGCTCTAGGCCCAGGGCAACGGCGCACATGCTCCATCGTTCGCACACGAATGGCACAACACTAGTGAGCTATAAGTACACTGGGGATATACACAGGGAGAACGCACTGTAACACTTGCGAATAACGCACTACGCAAAAACACAAGTCCCCACGCTGGAAACACGTGGAACACAAACGCGCCAAAGGATCGAGAGAGACGAGAGTGAGCTGTGTACTGCTCACGACCAAGGAACTTAATGAGGACGCTGACCCAGAGAAGCAGTGACCTGCCCTAATCCTGCCCTCAGGGCGCATTCTCTGGCGGCGGGGGTAAGCCTATATAGAGCGGAGTAAGGGGGGTAACGGCGGGAAAAACCTTGGTCGAGATTGAGGGATTCACAAGTGACTCCAAGAAAAGTAGTTCTCGGTGAGTATTTGTGTTGGAACAATTTAATATTCCAATGTTTAGTCAACTCAAATTAATAAACTAGAACAATATTTTATCCAATCAACAGAGAAAATTATGAGTATTATAATAATAATAATAATATCAACTAACATTATTTGATCAAAATAAATCAGTTTCAATTAAGACATTCGCACAAGACTCGCCACTTTCATCTGGAGTCAGATGGAAGTGGGATGAGTGCCACTTGTCGGTCTGTCTTGCAAGCCTGTACGATGGATTGAGACAGAACGAGACATGATTTATGCAACAGTTCAGTACGTGTCTCTGTTGTTGCAGCTTTTGCCCCTTGCAAGATCCATCGCATTAATGTCATTAGTTCAGCTGGAACACCAGCTTCGCCACATCCAACTAAAGAACCATCAAAGGACCACGGATGTTCTTTTCTGGTCTGTAGCACTGCTGGTCTGATGACCTTTGAGCAGCGGTAGATTGCTGTTATGTCTGCTTTCAGGTCTCTCTCCTCCATTGCCTGGTCTATGGCAGACCGACCAGATTCCCTGGAATCTATCACTGCGGGCTTCCTTCCTCTGGCATCAGTGATTGTGAAATTGGTAATATTTTGTTCGATTTTTGCTAAGAGGGCCTGTCGTGAGATTTGCTTGTCGGGAATTCGATGGTCGTACATCATGTCAGAGTACAATGCCGCAACATCGGTCAGTGTTATAATGCCTCCATTATCCAAACGCTCTCGTAGCTCGGCGAAAAATTCTATCTCAGCTGATATGAATGCCACGGTGTCTTCATTCGAATGGTCCTTCTTTGTACTGGGTCTTTGGGGATGTTGCAAATAGCGTTGCCAGTGCATCGTATGGCAGCTTTTGTGGTATCTGATGTCCCTGGAAAGAAAGTCTCCATCTGCAAGGATGTCGGCCATGTTTAGCTTCCACAAGTCACTGGCATCAACAATTTTTTTGATTGATTGTCCAATGCCTGCACTTCTACATATATGAAGCTCCTCTGGTGTGGATCTTGCCCTGGCGTGTTTTTTGGTGTGTTTGATTTCTTGGCAGTAGAAGCAGAGTTCTCTGTTAAATGCACTCACGTGAGATCGTGTGAGCTTTCTATTGGTCGAATCAACACCTGCATCTCTGTCAGACGCAAGAGTGGCAGTTGATGACGTGGGTCGGCCCCCACCTTTCCTGTAAGACAACATACCAGGGTCGCTTGTTGTAAGTGCCTTTTCATAGCGCTTCTGGTCTCTCTCAGTGTGTCCTTGTGTGTGACTTCACTATAGCATGTTCTGTGCCAAACAGCATGGTTGTCGTTCAGGATTTCTGCTGATAAACCGCGCATCCGTTGATTTAATTGAACGAAGTCTTGATTCCCATATTCAGCTCGGAGCTCGATAGTGTCAAGGAAGTTCTGATAACTTTCGCTTTTAGGACATGTCAGTGCTTCCAGCTCTTTTCTTTTGCTTTTAGTGTTCGTCCATTTTTCCCCTTGGCATTTTAGACATCGATTGAAGTCAATTGACGGTCTTTTTGTTGGTGGTTCTCCAGAAGTTACAGAGATGGACATCTTTGTTTATATTGTTCACAGTGATGGCGCAGAACTTTTATTCACTCCTGTAAAGAAACAAATATTTGAAGATTAATTCAACATTTCCAAACAGAAATAACATTAAATCACAATTTATTCACTATATACCTACCTTTATAGTGCCACAATACCCCAAAAACTACAAAAATGTCATGCAGAAACATATCTAAACCTATATGTATGTAGGCGCTATTTTCCAATCTTGATCGAACTGCTCGATTTTAGTGACTTTAGTTTCTGTAGTAGAAAGTCATGTGGGACCAAATGAAAAAACTGGCAACATAGTTTTCCATGTTCACAATACTACCTGGAACATTTTCAACACAGTTGCCAAGATTCTATATAAAAAAATAACAACATTAAATTTTCCAACACAACCGGATATACTATCTAACAAATAAATGTAAACAAACTACCACCTCTTTCCTCCCTCTCTAGAGAAGGATTAGCGAACCAAAGCAAAACATAGGTATTACAAGAAAATAGATCCTTCTCAGGTAGATATATCCACTGTAACTAATTCAATTCAATAGCTGCTCAAGCTTTGTTGAAATCTCACTCTTATTCAACATTTTATTCTTTCCTAACAGTGGCGGATTAAGGCTCTTGTGGCCCTAAGGCAAATTTCAAGATTTTTTTAAATATGGCCTGAACTAATGATAAAATTTATATTATTGTACAATAATAACAAATATCCATTAGCAAACATTTATTTCTAAACAAAACCTTATCAATTTTACATATCTTAAGGTAAGGTACTACTACATACATGTGTTTTGTATACATTAAATTTTCCCTTTTCTTGCAAACTCATCAAAGCAGAAAACATAGTAAACAACTTCAGACCTTTCACAACATGGCTAATTACCGATAACTGACAGGTAACATTTTTCTCTTAGTCATAATCAAAATGTTTTTGGACTACCAGAAATGGCCTGGATTTTTTTTGTGGCCCTAAGGCATGTGCCTAGTTTGCCTTCTGGTTAATCCGCCACTGTTTCCTAACCATTCTGACCCTTTTATATGATTTTGTAACCAGTAAAGTACCGCTCAATTACGCCATTCTCTGCCACAACAAATGCACTTGCTCCAGTCCACTGCAGGACAAAGGCCCCAGACATGGCTTTATTCATGGCTGGGGTTTGGCCATTTTCATCATCACGCTGGCCAATGCCAGTTGGTGATGTTGGGAGACTTTAGTCTGATCATTCACAACAAACCAACCTAGTATGGGTAGCTCTGGCTAGTATAGATTTGCTAACTGTTCTTGAAATATTTAGGAAAAATAGGAATAGCTATTATTATTATTGATTGCTAAGCTACAACCCTAGTTGGAAAAGTATACAGCTATAAGCCCAGGGGCTCCAAAAGGGAAAATAGCCTATTGAGGAAAGGAAACAAAGAAAAGTAAAATATTTTAAGAATATTAAAATGAATATCTCCTATATCAACTATAAAATTTTTTAACAAAACAAGAGGAAGAGAAATAAGATAAAATAGGGTGCCTGAGTGTACCCTCGAGCAAGAGAACTCTAAGCCAAGCCAGTGGAAGACCAAGGTACAGAGGCTATGGTACTACTCAAGACTAGAGCACAATGGTTTGATTTTGGAGTGTCCTTCTCCTAGAAGAGCTGCTTACCATAGCTAAAGAGTCTCTTTTACCCTTACCTAAAGGAAAGTGGCCACTGTACAATTACAGTGCAGTAGTTAACTTCTTGGGTAAAGAAGAATTGTTTGGTAATCTCAGGGTTGTCAGGTGTATGACGACAGAAGAATACGTAAAGAATACGCCAGACTATTCGGTGTGTGTAGGCAAAGGGAAAATGAACCGTAATCAGAGAAAAAGATCCAATGTAGGACTGTCTGGCCAGTCAAAAGACTCCATAACTCTCTAGCGGTAGTCTCTCAACGGGTGGCTGGTGACCTGGCCAACCTACTACAGTGGAACCTCTACATCCGAAGTAAAATTTGAGCAAAATTTTGACTCTACACGCGAGACTATTCGGTGTGTGTGTGTGTGTGTGTGTGTGTGTGTGTGTGTGTGTAGGCAAAGGGAAAATGAACTGTAATCAGAGAAAAAGATCCAATGTAGGACTGTCTGGCCAGTCAAAGGACTCCGTAACTCTCAAGTTGTAGTATCTCAATGGGTGGCTGGTGACCTGGCCAACCTAC
>NC_090767.1:12995760-12998260 GCF_036898095.1 Palaemon carinicauda
GACGAGAGAGCCCATTTTTACCTCGTCTTCCGAAGGCGTTTCACGCAAGAAACCATGGAGCAAGGTTTCTAGGCCTTTGAAACGCAAGTCGGTCCCTTCAGGACAGGTCCAACGTCCCGGATGTAGTCATTGGGACAGTTCGGACCCGTTGCTGTCATCGGATGACTGCTCGCCGCCTAAGCAAGGCAAAGTTGTGCCGTCTCAGACGCTAACCCCGGCTGTTACCGCACCCGTTACCGTAGACCCTAAATGGGTTATACTGCAGGACATGCAGTCTAAGCTTGCGTCCCTTATGGAAGATTACAACGCAGAGAAGGTTTCCGTTGAACCTAGCGGTTTATCTCATGGAGATCCTGGCCGTCAGCCACCCAAGCGTTCTGTTGTGCGTCCTGTTGACGTTGGTGTTACCAGTTCACGTCAACCAGTTGGGGTTGTACCACACACGATGCGGTCTCGTGTGGATTTTCAACCTAATGTGGACGTTAAGCAACTCACTGATGCGCCTGGTGACGTTCAGGACGTTCGCCAACCATCAGAGTTGACTTGTTTTGACGCGGTGCGTCAACCTCCGCAACCTAGAGTTGTTTTGACTGCACAACCCAGGCGGTCTAAGCAGTCTCGGGTGGACGCTGTGCGTCCTCACGCACCTGTTGTTGTTGTTGACAGTTCCCAGACTGTTCAGCAGTTTCAGGACGCTGCGTCCTGCTCCGTCACTTATGCACCAGTGCGGGCGGACGCTGCGTGTCAAGCATTGCCTACCCCTTTGCTTGTTTCTCATCAGTTATCAGATGAGGAACTTTCGGATGAGGACGTTGCTGACCCTCAGCCTGAGGATCATCCTTCAGATATTGATGAGCCTAGAGCAGTTCCGCCATCTATGGACTTTAAGAAAGTCATGCTCATCTTTAAAGAGTTGTTCCCTGAACACTTTGTCTCTGTGGCTCCTCGTTCGCCGCCGTCTGAGTTTGTTTTAGGCGTTCCTGCTGCCATGCCAGCCTTTACAAAACTCGTTCTCTCTCGCTCATCCAAGAGAGCTTTACGGCTGTTAGGCGATTGGTTAGAAACCAAGAGGAGTTTAGGGAAGACTTCCTTTGCCTTCCCCCAACTAAACTCTCGTCTAGATCGAGCGTCTGGTATGCCACGGGAGAAGTTCTCGGCTTGGGAGTTCCTGCCTCTGCCCAGGGCGACTTCTCAAGTCTTGTAGACTCTCCCCGCCGCCTAGCCATGAGACGCTCGAAGATTAGTTGGTCATCCTCAGACCTGGACCATCTACTTAAGGGCATCTTTAGGGCTTATGAAGTTTTTAACTTCCTTGACTGGTGTTTGGGAGCCCTGAGTAGGAAAATCTCATCAGCCGATAGAGATGTTTCCTTACTCATCATGTCCTGCATGGATAAGGCCATCCGCGATGGATCCAACGAGCTCTCCGCCTCATTTACGTCAGGAGTCCTAAGAAACGAGAGTCTCTGTGCTCTTTTCTGTCAGCAGGAGTGACGCCCTGTCAACGATCTGAGCTACTCTTTGCCCCTTTATCTAAGTTCTTGTTTCCTGAACTTTTAGTTAAAGAAATATCATTGTCCTTGTGCAGAAGGACACCCATGACTTGGTTGCGTCCTCGGCTCGCAAAGGGACCCCTTCGTCTGCCTTGTCTGCTAGACCTAGGATAGACACTCCAGCGTCCAGGTTTATTCCGCCCTTTCGTGGCAGAGCCCCCAGCAGGGGAAGTACTCGTGCCGAAGGGAAGAGAGGAAAGAGGAAAGGAGCCAAGTCCTCGCGAGGCAGAGTCTGACTGCCCGCAGCTTCAGACAGCAGTAGGTGCCAGACTCAAGAACTTCTGGCAAGCCTGGGAGAAGAGAGGCGCAGATCAACAGTCTGTGAGGTTGCTCAGAGAGGGGTACAAAATCCCATTTGTACGCAAACCTCCTCTAGCGACGTCCCCCATCGATCTCTCTCCCAGGTACCGAGAGGAAGCAAAGAGACAAGCCCTAAAACTAGAAGTGTCTCTTTTGCTAGAGAAGGGAGCGGTGGTCAAAGTCTCGGACCTTCAATCACCGGGGTTTTACAACCGTCTCTTCCTAGTACCGAAGAAGACAGGAGGTTGGAGACCGGTGCTAGACGTCAGTGCTCTGAATGTCTTTGTCACAAAGACAAAGTTCACCATGGAGACCACGAAGTCAGTTTTAGCAGCGGTCAGAAAGGGAGACTGGATGGTCTCTCTCGACCTAAGAGACGCTTACTTCCACATCCCCATTCACTCAGATTCCCAACCTTTTCTGAGATTTGTGTTCGACAATGTGGTGTACCAGTTTCGGGCCCTGTGCTTTGGCCTAAGTCCTGCTCCTCTCGTGTTTACGAGGCTTATGAGGAATGTGGCAAAATTCCTTGATTTATCGGGTATCCGAGCCTCCCTTTATTTGGACGACTGGCTTCTCAGAGCCTCATCCAGTCATTGCTGTCTGAAGGATCTCAATTGGACTTTAGATCTGACCAAGGAATTGGG